>NC_092772.1:13789950-14089950 GCF_047496795.1 Chiloscyllium punctatum
CAGCTGCACAGGGCCTTGGTGAGACCCCATCTCGAACATTGTGCAGTATTGTGTGCAGTTTTGGTCTGTTTTCCTAACAGAGGACAAACCTGACATTGAGGGAGAGCAGCAAAGGATGACCAGACGGATCACTGGGATGACAGACTTGTTGTGGGAGCAGAGTTTGGGGTAACTGGACCTGTATTCAATGGGGTTTAGGAAAATGAGTGGAAATCTGAGTTAAATATATAACTCTCTGACAGGGCGAGACAGATTAAAAGCAGGGATGATAATTCCAGTACTGGAACGTCTAAAACAAAGGGCTACAATATTAGGTACAGACAGGCCACTTTGCATTGAGGTGAGAATAAATGTTTGCACTCGGAGACTGGCGAACCAGGGATACTCTCTCCCAGATCAGGCTGTGGAAACCAAGGGACTGAATATAAATAAGGATTTCTGGAAACTAAAGGGATAGGGAGAGAGCAGGAGTATGGTGTGAAGATAGAAGAATCAGCTATTATTCAGGTTGTTCTCCAATAACACAATAACTGTGTTCCTGTACAACACTGTGTTGTAGAAAATCGTGCAATATTAATAATGGGTTTTATGGAAAAAAGAGGGTAAGTGGCGAACTCCCATAAATATCAGCAAAACTCAAAAATTAAATTTGGTCTAACACACAATAGGACAGTCTAAATAAATCTTTTAATTGCATGTTGTAATGGAACAGTGCTGTAAATGTAATGCTTTCACACTACAGTCACTCACTGGTGCACTGTACCTTTCACCACAATCTTCACCAGAAAGCGCGCCGGGGCTGACGGACCATGTGATGCCGATGCCGAATTCCAGTTCTCTCCAAGATTCTCCCCACAGTTTGAAATAAAGTTCTATTTAAATATGGACTACAATTCCCAGATCACGCTCAGTTTCAAGGCCTGCAGAGTCGATTGCATTCCTGTTTTAGCTGAACACATTGATTGTACCTTTTGTAGATAGAGGGTTTCTGAGGCTGGGTTTGCTGTTCAGCTGGTGCCCGACAAGGAATCGCATCACAGTAAACGCCAGTTCACTTTGTAGAAAAAGGTTCATGAATTGCATTGCAGCCGAATTGTATTTAATCAACACGTGTTATTGGTGAACTGCCTGTACATAGAATGGATGGAGCAAAACTGGTGGGCTGAATGGACTACAGCAGTTCTCATTTTATGTTTCACAATGTTTAAACATATTAAGAGATATGTATATTGTATGGGGAAAACTGCGTTGAGGAGATGTTCGGCCATTAACTAGAATAGGGAAAGCTCAATGAGTTGTATGACATATTCCTTTCCCGATGCTTCTGTACAGTGTGTGGGAAAGCTCTGTAAATGTTGTCACAAGCTCTCTGCAGTTAGGAAGGAGGTCTCTGCAGGGACAACAGGATTGTGTTTCCCGTTCCCTTTTCTTATAATGAGGCTGGGGCCGGGTGTTCTCTCCGGGTTTATCCTTTAAGACCTCGGAGCAGTTTGATACAATTGAGTGCCTTGCTTGGCCGTTTCAGAGACCATTGAAGAGTTTCTCACATGTCTGTGTGTCTGGAGTCACTTTTAGGCAAGACCAGGAAAGCACGGGAGATTCACTTCCTGAAAGTACACTGGGGAAGGAGATCGACATCTATAATCGACATTGAATACACGATCACTATTACTGACACCAGGTATTAGATCTCGATATTTTATTAATTGTTTTTAACTTGCACAAGCTGCCAGAGAATTATCCTGGTCTGGATGAGCAATCCAATGACAATTCCACGACAGTGCCATCTCCCCATGGGGGCCTATCGGAAACCACACTGAACTGATTTTTTTCTGTGCTGTTTGACAACTCTATCAAAAATAACCCCAACCAATTTTACTATCGTGATGGGATTGAGGGCGTGGTAATTGGTCCGATTGTAATTATTCCCTTCTTAGGGATGGGACACAGTTGAGTAATTACCCACATTGCCAGGGAGATGTTAGAGTTGGAGCTGGAATGAAACAGCTTCCTCAGGTACACGGCTTGTTGTGTAGCAAAAGTCCTCAGTCCTATTGCAGGAATGGTGTCAGTGCCAAGTGCCTTTGTCATATCTACAGTGTCCAGTTGTTGCTTCATATCACGTGCAGTGAATTTAATTGGTTCAGACGGGCATCTGTGATTCTGAGGGTATCATATTGAGGGTGAGGTGGGTAATCGACTCAACACTTTTGGCTGAGGATGGTGCAGATCCTGCTTCTTTTACATGGATGCACAGGGCTGTTGCATTATTTGGGATAGGGATATTTGTGGAGTCCTCTCCTCCAGTAAGTTGTTTAATGGTCCATCGACTTTTATGCATGGATTTGTCAGGGCGACAGAGCTTCTATCTGATTTGTTAGTCTTGGGATCATCTCTCTCTCTCAATATCAGAGGTTCGTCCTCCTGTTCGTAGTGTAACCAGTCAAGTGCGGTAGCTTTAATGGATTGCCATCAGGTTTAGGTGCACGTGATTCCGACCCGACCATGTTCACCCACACTCGTCACTGACCCATGGATCGGCTTGATGGAAATGGTAGAAGGATGGACTATCCTGGGGGAAAGGTTACAGATTGTCATTGAAATCTACAGCATCAGATGATAACCAAGTTTTAGCTGCAATATCTTCAATTCAATTCAACTGACTGCCCCCCAGTTCACACCGAGACCCATTCACCCATCAGCCCTGTATTCAGTGACCTACTCTGGTTTCTGATGCGGAAATACTTCCATTTTCATATTCTCTTTCTGCTGGAAGTCTTTCCTTGGTGTCACGCCTCCAAATTGTGACATAAACAATATCCATTTAAGGTAGTAATCGGAATCTTTTCCTTTCAGTAATGCCATCTTCTGTATTTGAAGTGAATGTGTTTCTTTCTGTTTTTCTCCCTGACCATGATTCAGAACTCTGCAGTATCAGTGATGCTAGCCTTATGCAGTTTCAGAGTCAAGGAACTTGTTACCATGCGTTACTGTTCAGTTTCCAGTTTACGGCACTCCATGTTGGACAGGATTTTTGGGCATCTTTGACAATACGTCGTTGGAAAGTGTTCAAAAACAGAAATTGCGAAAGATGTTGAAGAATTTTCTGGAGTGAATGCAAAGTTAAACTTTCAGGTCCAGTGAACCTTCTATAAAGGCTTTTTATTTTTATTTCCAGTATCCATAATTATTTATTTAATTGAAAAATTGTTCTGCACCTATTCATTTCTGGAGAAACTCAGAAGGTCTGTCAATATCTGCAGAGAAAGAGTCCAGTGTGACAATTCTTCAAAACTGAATACAATTGCAAAATGGTCTTTTAGTCCCTTGCCAGATGTAGAGGATGGGTGGCAGGGAAAAGCGGTTGTGGCAAAAGAAAAACAGGTTTTAGCAGTGGTGAAAGAAAGGATTTTGTATAACGGGTCGAAAATAAGGTGTGAATGGGGAAAGGGGTTCTCTCTATTGAATGCAAGATAAAAAAGATACAACCAAACAAAGCTATACGGAGGCCAGGAGGGAGAATGTTAACCATGTTGAATATAAATCTGGCCACAGATACATTTTCACTTTCGTGATCCTCACCCCCTATAGATAAAGGAATTCAGGTGCTTGACTTCTTATTGGCACTAGTACGCGTTTCATGCTGCCTAAGTATTTTAACATGGAGAAAAACAAGCACAGTTTGACTTTTGGGCCGCGTGTTGGTTACCTGTCATTTTTAATATTGTTTAATTTTGCAGCGCTTATCTTTAAACACTTGTTCTTGAAGTTAGTATCAGATGGAGTGTAGGATGTTGAGGAGTGACATTATAGAAACTTATCAAATCATGAGAGGTATGGATAGGGTGAATAGTCAAGCTCTTTTCCAAAGGGTAGGGGAATCCAAACATAGAGGGAATAGGTTTAAGGTGAAAGAGGGTAGATTTAAAAGGGATTAAAGGGCAACTTTTTTACAAAGAGGGCGGTGTGGGTATGGAATGAGCTTCCAGAGGAAGAGTGGGAGATGCAAGGACAGCTACAACATTCAAATCTCATTTGCACAAACATATGAATGGGAAACATTTAGAGGCCCATGGACCTAATGAAAACAGATGGGACTAGTATAGTTTGGAGAACCTGGCAAGCATGGACATTTAGAAAAGCTTCACGCAGAGTCAGGGTGGTTTTGTGAAAGGGAAATGATATTTTGCCCTTTAAAATCATGCAAAGATTTTCTGGAGATGCCTGTAAATGTAACAAGTGCACTTGATAAAGGGGATCTGGAGGACACCAGGCTTTCTGGAGATTTTCCACAAGGTATTACAAAACAAAAGTTCTTACACAAAACAGGAGCTCCAGGACGTCGGATACTGTATTAACAAGGGATGATGATTGTTTAACAGAGAAATCGGAGAGTCAGGATTAATGGATCTTTATGGTAAAGGTGTATCTGCTGGAGTACCACAAATATCAGTCTGACGGCATCAGTTACTTACACTCTATAATGATAGCCTGAAGGAGGGAGCTGAGTGTAATCTACATCCGAGTTTGAGGATGACACTGAGAATCAAAAGGCAGGCTGTTACTTAATGGGGAGGACTTCCAGAAAAGGAACAGTACAAAGGGTTTGAAGTCTTCCTGTGTATGAAGCATAAAGTCAGCAAGATGATGCAGCAAGGAACTCGGTTGGTACATTAGGCGGTTTCCTGGGAAGAAAGGGTTATGTTATTGAGAATCTCTAAGATGGTGAGGCGATAATTCATTGGGGTTTAAATGAATGAGGAGTGATAATGCTGAAACCTACAAGACACAGAATGGGTTGGAGAAGGTAGATGTTGAGATGTGTTTTTTCATTCTTGAGCAAAGTGTCGAACTCGAGGACACAGATACAGAATAAGGAACATCGATTTCAATCTGAGATGCGGAGTCATAGCTTCTCTCCGAAGGTAGTGAATGTCTGGAATTCCCTAACTCAGAGAGGTGTGGAGGGATACAAGGTGTCGGGAAGAGAGTGGAGTTTAGCCCTGGAGTAGATCAGCCAAACAATAGCCAAAATTTAAGAAAAGAAAAAAATACCGAGAAAGGAAAAAAACAAAACTCAACTAACAACTAATCTAACCTACAACTAACCAGAGTGTATGTTTAAGTCTCTTCCATTATTCAAATAAGAGAGAGAAAAAAACCCAAAAAAAAACATCGGATAACATTGAAATTGGGTAGTGAGATACATGCTCGGAATGTGTTAACATCAAATGTAACAAAACCCGTATTCGTGCGGGGTTCCTCTCCTAAGGGGCCCCAGACCAACCAGGTCCGTAATCTCACTTAAACAAAATCACTTGTTAGGATAGCCGAAATATCTGTATTTATGTAATTCAAGAAGGGCTGCCATATTTTATAAAACAATTCGGTCTTTTTTTTAGATTAGATTACTTACAGTGTGGAAACAGGCCCTCTGCCCAACAAGTCCACACCGCCCCGCCGAAGCGCAACCCACCCATACCACTACATCTACCGCTTACCTAACACTACGGGCAATTTAGCATGGCCAATTCACCTGACCTGCACATCTTTGGAGTGTGGGAGGAAACCGGAGCACCCGGAGGAAACTCATGCAGACACGGGGAGAATGTGCAAACTCCACACAGAGAGTCGCTTGAGGCGGGAATTGAACCCAGGTTTCTGGCGCTGTAAGGCAGCAGTGCTAACCACTGTGCCACCGTGCCACCATACTTGCAAGGAAGTCAAGGGGAATACATTCCATAATTAATCTGTGCCAATTTGATTGTCCAGGGGGGCCCTCAGCCACCCAGTTTACCAAAATATTTTTCCTTGCACAGAAAGAGAGAATAGAAAATAATCTCTTCCCGGACATGTCCAGGGAGGGAAAGTTCGAAAAGCCCAAAAGGAGAGATACAGGGTCCACTTGAATTTCTGTTCCTAAAATTTCTGTCAGGGTACTTGCTACTTTAGTCTAATATCTACGGATCTTATGACAGGTCCATAGGCAATGTACAAGAGTGCCCACCTCTATTTTACATTTGGGACACATTAGAGATGCTCCTGCCTTAGCTTTTGCCAATCGATCCGGTGCTAAATGGGCCCTATGAAGTATCTTCAGCTGGATAGCCTGAGGTCTGTTACAGATGGTAATTCTCCTAGCGTTTTCCCAAATGTCATTCTATGTTTCTATAGAGATTTCTAGTCCAAACTCCTATCCTATGCTTTATGCAGATTGTCCATATCTCCTGATACTTCATCATGTAGTCAATGATAGAGAGTATTGACGGAAGATACTCCCATTGGTTGTAGCACTCTACATTCTCTATCTGATTTATAAAGACTATCTAATAATGTAGTCTTCTTCTGTATGTAGTCTCGAATTTGGAAGTATTGAAAGAGGTCTCCATTAGGTAATCCGAATTTCTGACGCAGCTGTTCAAAAGACATCAGGACCACATCTTTAAATAGGTCCCCTAGACATGAGATACCCCTGGATCTCCAGAGTTTAAAAGTGGCATCTGTAAACCCCGGTTGGAATCCCCATGCTCCCACTATTGGCGCATAGGGGGATGTTTTATGTGAGTTGCCCCCATTTTGCCGCATTATATTCCAAGCTTTAATTGTTTCGTATGATCGGGTTTTTACAGTGATCCATAATGATTTTTCTCTTGTCTGAAAATAAAAGGTTAATAAGTGGGTATTTTACTTGAGAGGCCTCGATGTCCAACCAGATTGATTGTGGAGCAGACAAGACTCAATCAGCTATGTAACTTAATAGGGAACTTAACTGATATTTCCTAAAATCTGGGAAGTCCAATCCTCCCCTTGCCTGTGGAAGCTGTAGCTTCTTCAGCCTAATGAGGGGCCGTCTATGATTCCAGATAAAGGAACCCAACCAGCCATATAATTTACGTAGAGCCAGCCTCGGCAGCATCACCGGAAGCATTCTCATAGGGTATAGGAGACGGGGAAGGTCATTCATTTTATTTAGTGCTATTCTACCCAGCCAGGAAATTGGAAGGTCTCCCCATCGCTGGAGGTCCTGCCTTATCCTTTCCAGTAAATGCACAAAATTAGCCTTATACAACTGACCAAATACTAGAGTAATAAAAATGCCTAAATATAAGAAACCCTCTAGGGACCAACGAAAGGGAAAAGAGGATCCGTCCATGAAGTGGAGTATCATAGCAAGGCCACCCATTGGCATAGCCTCCGAATTTGAGAAATTAATTCTATAGCCTGAGAATGCGCTAAATGTATTAATAACTTGGATTAAGCGAGGTACAGACATCAGAAGATTACTGAGGAATAGAAGAACATCATCTGCATATAGGGTAATTTTATGTTTACCTGTAACAATCCTCGGGGCCGTTAAATTAGGGTCAGCTCGTATAGCTTCTGCTAGTGGTTCAATCATTAGCGTAAATAACAGTGGTGAGAGAGGACATCCCTGACGGCAGCCCCTACCCACACTGAAGCTATCCAAACCTAATCCATTGGTAACCACAACTGCTTTGGGATCACTATACAATGTTGAGACCCATTTGGTAAACATCTTTCCAACGCCAAACCTTTCCAATGTGTAAAACAAATATGACCATTCAACCCTATCGAATGCCTTTTCCGCATCTAATGAAACTACTACTCCTTGTATCTTTCCCCGATGGCAGACATGAATCATATTCAAAACCCTTCTATTATTATTGGATGATCTACGGCCCTCAATAAACCCCGTCTGATCCTCCTTTATGATATGTTGGAGTACCCTTTCTAGTCTCAATGCTAACGCTTTAGAAAGGATTTTAAAATCTACATTTAGCAAGGATATTGGTGGGTATGATGTACAATCTTCTGGATCCTTTCCTTTTTTAAGGATAAGAGAGATATTTGCCTCTTTCAGTGAAGGCGGGAGACAGCCCTGACTATATGCATAGTTATACATGTCCATAAGTGGACCAGCCAATATTTCGGTAAATTCTTGATAGAATTCAACTTGAAAACCATCTGGGCCAGGTCCGTTACCACTCTGAAGTTGCCTGATTGCGTCAAGTATTTCTTGGACTGTAAGGGGAGCATTTAAGACGAATACCTATTCTGGAGTTAGGCCCGGAAAGGTCAAACTTTTAAAAAATGATTGCATCCTCCTCGTCCTGTCTTCACAATCCTGCGATTTATATAAATCAGAATAAAATTTTCTAAAGATTACATTAATCTTTTTATGATCATGAGTCAAAATACCCGGATCATGAGTCAAAATAGCCATACTATCCTTGATATACGTAATAGTCTGAGGGGCCTTTTTCTTCTTTGCAAGAAATGCTAAGTATCTACCCGGTTTGTCGCCAAATTCATGTAACCTTTGTTTTGCAAATAATATTACCCTCTTAGCCGTTTGAGTAAGCGTAGTGTTTAGAGCTCTCCTAAGGGCCGTAATCCTTTGCAATTTAATAATAGAAGGTCTATCAGCGTATGCTGTTTCAGCCGCTTTTTAGCGAGCTTCGAGCAGACGCTGTTGTTCTCCCTTTAATTTTTTCTGGGTCGCTATGTAGGAGATGACCAAATCTCGCGCATAAGCTTTGATGGTCTCCCACATCATTGATGGGTTGCTAGCCGTACCTAAATTAATTTCTAAAAAAGTTTTAAATTCTTGAGAGAAGTACTTTACAAATTTACTATCTTTCATTAGGAAGGGGTCCATACGCCAATGCCGAGGGGATGTCCCGTTGTGCCTCGCCTTGGTTTCCATATATACAGCAGCGTGGTCGGAAATTGCTATACTACTTATTTTACAGGATGATATGGAATTTTTTAAAAATCGAGGCGGCAAAAAACATATCAATTCTGGTATGACATATATGTGGATTGGAGTAAAAAGAAAAATCTCTGCCCTGTGGTTGAAGGCATCTCCATACATTTACTAATCCTAATTCTTTATTCAGATCCACCAATTGTCTAGATCTGGGAGATTCTCCTGGAGTACTCTTGGGAATCCTATCTATTTCCGGATCCATAATACAATTAAAGTCTCCCCCTATAATTGTATGACGGGCACCAAAATCCATCAATTTTGAAAAGGCTTCTGTTATAAATTTAAAGGGGTGTGCCGGGAGGCAGTACACATTTAAAATGTCATTTTCCTCTGCAATTTTAAGGGCTTTAATCAAAATATATCGTCCAGATTCGTCTTTCATCTGATTTAGGATATTGAAAGGGAAATTCTTCCGAACAAGAATAACAACTCCCCTACATTTTGAGCTAAAAGAAGAAAAAAAGGCCTGATCAAATCCACCCTGTCGTAATTTCAAGTGTTCTTTATCCAACAGGTGTGTCTCTTGGAGGAGAGCTATATCGACTCTTTCTTTCTGAAGATTTGATAATATTTTCTTCCTTTTGACTGGCGAATTACACCCCTTGATATTCCAGGTGCACTGCTTAACCGACTGATCAAGCATAATCGTCCGTAAATCCGAGACCCCTCGGGAGGGAAAACCCTATCCAGAACATCCCGAGCATAGAGAATATAAAATTCACAGAACTAAAGGCTCTCTAATACACTCACAACACTATAATAAAAAAAATATTTTTAAATAATAAAAAAAAGTATTTAAATGGAGATTTTGCCCCTTGTTCCCAGGAGGTGTCACTTCCTTTCCAAACGTCCATCGTATCCTCGCCCAACCAATGCCCCACCCTTGATCCAGGCACTACTTAATAAGATGAGGAGAATTCAGATATAATACAAAGCTAGAGTTAACAGTGAGCATCCTACCCCCACACTCCTCCCACCCACACCAACACCTGGAAATATTTGGTAATGTTAATACCATGCATAAACGTATATAACTATAAAATTACAACCTCAACAAATAATAATTAAATATAATAATACAAAATAACAAGGGAAAACAACCCCGTTCCTAGAGACAGAGGTAAAATAGAATAAGGTAACCACCTCCCACCACCAATATTAACTAAAGTCCCTGGCTTATATATATTATATATCTATATAATATATATATATATATACACACACACATACCCACATACATACATAGAATAAATTTTAAAAAGCCCCGGCGGTGGGGGGGGGGGGGGGGGGGGGGAGAAATGTTAAATAGATAACAAATAAATAAATCCCTCTCTTCACCCCCCAAAGATATTATTAAATAATAAGGTAAGAAAAAAGTGTTGGGGGGGATATAAACCGGAGTGGGGCAAAGGCAAACCAACATCCATTATCTCTTTCAATTTATCTAAGAGATTCCAAGAATTCCTTAGCCTTTTCTGGCGATCCAAAGTTATACACGGATCCTTCATGGTTAAAGCGTAGTGTCGCTGGGTAGCATAAGGCGTAAGTAATGAATATTTAAGTCCCTTAAATGCTTCTTCGCCTCATCGAATGCCTTCCTCTTTCGGACCAGAGCCGGGGAAAAGTCCTGGAATAACATGATCTTGGATCCTTTATAGATCATAGCTTGAGAATCTTTTCCAAGATTTCTAGAAGCTTCTAGAAGTATCTGCCTCTCCCTATAGCTCTGCAGCCGGAACAGGACCGGGCGTGGGCGCTGGTTCGATCCAGGCCCGCGTATTGCGACCTGGTAGGCCCATTCCACCCTTACCTGGCCTGATCCAGCTTCCAGATATAAAAGCTGTGGCAGCCACTGCTCGAGGAATGTTGTAAGCTGGCCTTCCTCTTCCTGTTCGGGAAGGCCCAGCAAACGAATATTTTTTCGACGACCTCGATTATCTTGCAGGGTCGCCGCCATCTTGGAACACCCCCAATCTCACTTTTAAATGTTGGTCTCAAAATCCTGTCTGAGATCCGTACATTAAGGTGGGAACTTTGCTGCCTTCCGTTACCAAAAAATACCAAGCATGCTTTATAAAGGGCCGCAGATCTTCCTACAATGTTAAGATTTTACTCAATATCATCCAGGAGTGTCAACAATAATCTGTCCAGGGATTATTGATCTCTTTATATGAGAGAAGGCATTTGATTGGGTTGAGTGGCCGGATCTCTTCTGTACATTAGGACGCTTTGGTATACGCAAAGTTTTTATCAAGTTGGTGAGGGTCCTTTACCGCGATCCTCTGGCTGTGGTTCAAACTAATGGTGTGCCAACCAGTGGTATTAATATTTCTCCAGGCAGCGCAAAGGTTGACACCTTTCACCATTGTTGTTTACGTTGGGGATGGAGCCACTGGCGGAGGCCATCCTTCGGGATGCCAACATATCTGCCCCAGAGGTGGGATAGACGTCACATAAGATTACATTGTATGCAGATTAGGGTCTTATGTTTTTTGTCAAATCCCGTAATTTCGGTTGTTCATGTGATGCAATGCATTGATTCGCTTGTTGCCTTTCTGGATGATAAGATTAATTTTACAAAGTTGGTGGCCATGCCGATGGGAGGTCTTAGGGAAATACCTGATACTGAGGGCAAATCCTGGTTTTCCTTTAAATGGTCACGGGGGTGGTTTCTCTATTTCAGTATATTCATTACATCTGTCTTTGATCATTTATTTAACGTGAACTGTGTCTATTTGTTTGACAAAATTAAACAATACCTTCAAAGATGGCAGGCATTTCAAATATCCTGGCTAGGTCAGATAGCTGTTATTTAAATGAATGTCCTTCGTCATTTCCTATACCCAGTGTGAATGTTTTCTTTGATGTTTCCCAGACAGATGTTTAGGATACTTAATGGCTGGTTTAGCTCTTTTATTTGTCGCATTAAGCGATTCCTTATCAAGCCAACAAAATTGCAACTACTCCACAGATTGTGGGTGTAGATTTCCCAGATTAAAAGCAATCAATTAAGCTTTTTTAATCATCCTATGTTCGTGCCTGGGCCGCAGAGGCCTCGGCGTCAATACGGCTAGACATTGAGCCCTCTCAGACAAAGTGAACCCTTATTAGTCTGTTGTTCTTAGATAAAATGACAACTGTTCGCCGAGCTGGGAAAAAGTCTTGCAAACGTTTCGCCCCGTCTAGGTGACATCCTCAGTGCTTAGGAGCCTCCTGTGAAGCGCTTCTGTGCTGTTTCCTCCGGCATTTATAGTGGCCTGTCTCTGCCACTTCCGGTTGTCAGTTCCAGCTGTCCGCTGTAGTGGCCGGTATATTGGGTCCAGGTCGATGTGTTTGTTGATAGAGTCTGTGGATGAGTGCCAAGCCTCTAGGAATTCCCTGGCTGTTCTCTGTTTGGCTTGTCCTATAATGGTAATGTTGTCCCAGTCGAATTCATGTTGCTTGCCATCTGCGTGTGTGGCTACCAAGGATAGCTAGTCGTGTCGTTTCATGGCTAGTTGGTGTTCATGGATATGGATCGTTATCTGTCTTTCTGTTTGTCCTATGTAGTGTCTTGTGTAGTCCTTGCATTGGATTTTGTACACTACGTTGGTTTTGCTCATGTTGGGTATCGAGACCTTCGTTCTGGTGAGTTGTTGTCTGAGAGTGGCTGTTGGTTTGTGTGCAGCTATGAGTCCTCGTGATCGCAGTAGTCTGGCTGTCAGTTCAGAAATGCTCCTGATGTATGGTCGTGTGGCTAGTCCTTTGGGTTGCGGCATGTCCTCGTTCCGTTGTCTTTCCCTTAGGCATCTGTTGATGAAATTGCGATGGTATCCGTTTTTGGTGAATACCTTGTATAGGTGTTCCTCTTCCTCTTTTTGCAGTTCTGGTGTGCTGCAGTGTGTTGTGGCCCTTTTGAATAGTGTCTTGATGCAACTTCGTTTGTGTGTGTTGGGGTGGTTGCTTTCATAGTTTAGGACTTGGTCTGTGTGTGTGGCTTTCCTGTAAACCTTTGTGGTGAATTCTCCGTTCGGTGTTCACTGTACCATCACGTCCAGGAATGGGAGTTGGTTGTCCTTTTCTTCCACTCTAGTGAATCGGATTCAAAACACTTCTAATATTATCTGGTCTGATGATCTGGTGTGTGTTCTCTATTTCTGTGTTTTTAATTATTACAAAGGTGTCATCAACATATCTGACCCAGAGTTTGGGTTGAATTTGCGGTCAGACTGTTTGTTCTAACTTTTGCAACAACACATCGACCTGGACCCAATATACCGGCCACTACAGCGGACAGCTGGAACTGACAACCAGAAGCGGCAGAGACAGGACACTATAAATGCCGGAGGATATATCACAGTAGCGCTTCACAGGAGGCTCCCAAGAACTGAGGATGTCACCCAGACAGGCGACGAAAAGTTTGCAAGACAAATTCCCAGATCAGCGTACAGAACCACAACAACGAGCACCCGAGCTACAAATCTTCTCCCAAATTTTGAATAAAATGACAACATTTATGGAGTATTGTCAAAAACTAATGATTATTAATACTGTTAAAACTTGAAGAACAATGCGTCAGATCGAGGGCAATACAGCCAAAACCATGTTTCTTACCGCTTTAATTGCTATACCAGGTTGTCAACCGGGGATAATGGATTCCAGTTTTAAACTATAGGCAGCGAGGGGGGTACCTTGCTTGGGTGATTTAGAATTAGTAGAATCCCTACAGTGTGGATACAAGCCCTTGGGCCCAGCAAGTAAACTTCGAACCTCTGAAGAGTAACCCATCCAGACTCATTCCCCTCCCATCCTATATTTATCCTGACTAAAGTCTGAACTTACAGATGCTTGAACACTTTGAGTGATTTAGCATTGGCCAATTCATCTAACCTGCACATCTTTGTGACCGTAGGAGGAAACCTACGCAGTCACAGTTGAGAACATACTAACTCCACACAGCCATTCACTCAAGGCTGGAACCAAACCCGTGACCCTGGTGTGATGAGTCAGCAGTGCAAACCTCTGAGCCACCACGTGTTACTTGAGGGAGAAACAATGATATCAGTTGATCAAATAACTCGTAAGTATGAAGTATCTAGTAGAGATTTCTTCTGTGTTTTTTTCCAGATTCGAGATTTGATTTCAAAAACACACACTTTCAAAAAACTCTTACAGGTCCAATACAGAGAAGCGGGTGCTTATTGCTAAGAATACACTCTGTGTCAGTACCCTTTATCATTTGTTGGAGAGTGTCTCCTCAGACAAGACTGTGCAACGTCGTGAGTCTGTGCGAGAGATTTGGGGGTTTTAGATCTCTTTAGAGACATGGGAGGATATTTGTGAAAATGCTCGAAGGATTTTGATCTGTAATAGGACCAATTCCATGCAGTTGCAAATTCTTCATAGGGTCCATCTAACACCAGGTTTTATCTCAAAATTCAATGTGGGATAATCTTCAGCATGTCATAAATACAGAATGACGACAGGCACTCTTACTAATTGTATGTGGTCCTGCTGCAGGCTTTGGATATATTGGATCACTGTGTTCGGTGTAGTAGAGTGGGTCTTGAGGACTGAATTGGAGATAAACACCGTTTCTCTTTTCCTGCGCCTGCCCAGAGTATCTTACGCAGATGCACATGGGAAAAAATATATCCTTACTTTCTGTGCTAGGAAATAATATTCTGTTGTGTTGGATGTCTGAAACTCCCAGGATGTGTTGGGTCTTTGTAAGCTCATCATGGAGAATATCTCTTTGGACTTTCTCACCAGTATGGTGCACCGAAAAACAGAGATTAATATAAGTCATAGAGTCATAGAGATGTACAGCATGGAAACAGACCCTTCGGTCCAACCCGTCCATGCCGACCACATATCCCAATACAATCTAGTCCCACCTGCCAGCACCCGGCCCATAACCCTCCAAACCCTTCCTATTCAACATACTCATCCAAATGCCTCTTAAATGTTGCACTTGTACCAGCCTCCCCCACTTCACCTGGCAGCTCATTACATAGGTAAAAACAATGACTGCAGATGCTGGAAACTAACTTCTGGATTAGTGGTGCTGGAAGAGCACAGCAGTTCAGGCAGCATCCAAGTAGCTTCGAAATCGACGTTTTGGGCAAAAGCCCTTCATCAGGAATAAATTATTCTTGCCCGAAACGTCGATTTCGAAGCTACTTGGATGTGCCTGAACTGCTGTGCTCTTCCAGCACCACTAATCCAGAAGCTTATTACATACACGTACCACCCTCTATGTGAAATAGTTACCCTGTAGGTCTCTTTTATATCTTACTCCTCTCACCTTAAAATTATGCCCTCCACTTCTGGACTCCCTGACCCCAGGGAAAAGACTTTGCCTATATATTCTATCCATGCCCCTTATACTTTTGAAAACCTCTATAATGTCATACAGAAGCTCCAGCGAAAATAGCCTCAGCCTATTCAGCCTCTCTCTATAGGTCAAATCCTCCAATCCTTATAAATCTTTTCTGAACCCTTTCAAGTTTCTCAACATTTTTCCGATAGGAAGGAGAGCAGAATTGCACGCAATATTCCAACAGTGGCCTAACCAATATCCTGTACAGCTGCAACATGACCTCCCGACTCCTGTACTCAATACTCTGACCAATAAAGGAAAGCATACCAAACGCCTTCTTCACTATCCTATCTACTTGAGACTCCACTTTCACTCCTGCACTCCAAGGTCTCTTTGTTCAGCAAAATCCCCTGGGACCTTACCATTAAGTGTATATGTCCTGCTATGATTTGCTTTCCCAAAATGCAGCACCTCGCATTTATCTGAATGAAACTCCATCTGCCACTTCTCAGCCCATTGGCCCATTTTGTCAAGATCATGTTGTAATCTGAGGTTACCTCTTCGTTGTTCACTGTACCTCCAATTTTGGTGTCCTCTGCAAACTTACTAACTGGACCTCATATGCTCGCATCCAAGTCATTTATGTCAATGACAAAAATTAGTGAATCCAGCACCGATCCTTGTGGCACTCCACTGGTCAGAGGCCTCCAGTCTAAAAAACAACCGTCCACTACCACACTCTGTCTTCTACCTTTGACCCAGTTCTGTATCCAAATGGCTAGTTCTCCCTGTATTTCATGAGACCTAATCTTGCTAATCAGTCTGACAAGGGGAACCTTGTCGAAACCCTTACTGAAGTCCATATGGATCACATCTATCCATCTACCCTCATCAATCCTCTTTGATACTTCCTCAAAAAACTCAATCAAGTTTGTGAGACATGATTGCCCACGCACAAAGCCATGTTGACTATCCCTAATCAGTCCTTGCCTTTCCAATTACATGCACATCCTGTCCCTCAGGATTCCCTCCAACAACTTGACCACCACCAACGTCAGGCTCATTGGTCTATAGTTCCCTGACTTGTCCTTACCACCCTTCTTTAACAGTGGCACCACATTAGCCACCTCCAGTCTTCTGGCACCTCACCAGTGACTATCCATATTACAAATATCTCAGCAAGTGGAGGAGCAAACACTTCTCTAGCTTCCCACAGAGTTCTAGGGTACACCTAATCATGTCCTGGGGATTTATCCACCTATAACCGTTTTAAGACACCCAGCCCTACCTCCTCTGTAATATGCACATTTTGCAAGGTGTCACCATCTATTTCCCGACATGTGATATCTTCCAAATCCTTTTCCACGGTAAATACTGATGCACAATACTCGTTTAGTATCTCCCCCACACTTCCTGTGCTCGGAAAAGTATCGTGTTGTGTCTGATGTCTGAAAAACCCCCGCCACCCACCACCCTCCCCCCCACCCCAACCCCCCGGGTCTGTTGGTTCGTCGTAAAGTCGTCATAAGAATATCCCTTTGGACGTTTTCACCTGTATGGTGCGCCAGAAAGCAGAGATTTATATCAGATATAGCAATCTTTTTTGGATTACCACGATTAGGCTTATCTGCCACTCTAAAAATGGCTTTTATAAAGCAATGACGATATTGTCTAATGAATCTAATATGAAGAATTGTGAACATATGAATGTGTATCTGTTAATACTCTCGAAGAACAAGAGCTATCGCTTTCTTATTATGATCTGTATTATTTATTTACTATTTATTGTTTATTTGTGTTTATCTTCTGTCCGTTTATAGACTTTAACTTATTTTGTATGTACATGCACATGGGTGAAATATTGTTCAGGTATTTGAGTTGTTTTGTTTTTGTTTTAATATAATAATAAAAATCTATTTTTCAGTCAAAAATAAAAAAAAAATTAAAATGCTAACATTGATAGATTAGAGGCCCAAAGAGCTCTCATTAGTTAAACCACTCATGGTGGTTTACGCTGAATGTCACCACATCTTGGGTGATGGGTTGAGGTTGATAGAACATCCCCTTCATGGTAACCTCAGTCAGTGTGGGGAATTGAACCTGCGCTGGTGGCCTCCCTCTGCATCACAAAGCAACCATCCAGCCAACTGAGTGGGAGACTGTGTAACTGTTACACACAAAATCAGTCACAGACAAAGAGCAAGAGAAACATTCATGTCAAGGTAAAAGATATATTTGAGATAATCGTTATGATAACGGCTGAGGATAAAAACGCTCTCTGCTAGAAATTGTATTTTACATTGAGACAAGTGTTTGGAAGCTTTCTTTGACTGAATACAGTAAGGTGAGACAAGTGAAATAACCAGAATGACTAATTGTGATTGGATATCGATAACTGTAAAATAAGTGCATGTTTTTGATTGGTCTGTGGAAAGGATGCTGACTATTGTATGCATTTATAAAGCAGATGAAATATATTATTAGGAGAGTCTGTCCCCATGGGAAATGCCTTCGGAACACATGCAAGAAGATACACTGGGTAAAAGGTTTCTGAGAATCGTCTGCTCGGTAACAGGAAGCTGGGAGTTGCATGACTGAAAGTTCCTGTAAGGTGGAGCTGAGAAAACCATCATTTCACCTCCAAACGTATTGAACGTTGGAGCATATTTGAAGTACTGAATGGCCTCATGATGGATTTCAATTGTGTGTGATTTGAAAGACGTACACCTCTACTCCATCCTCTTACGTGTTACACACTGGGGCACAACCGTTTTCCTGCAACTGGGAATAAGTTGGAACATGATCTGGAAAATTCCATAATTGGCATTCTCCAGAATATTCTATAACTCTGTGGGGGGCATTAGAGATGCTGAGAGAAAGAGAGGGATGGTGCTGTATTCAGTAGTGAGAGTGGGAGAGCATGAGCCTTGTTCGGGAACCGGTGCTATAACAGACATACAGTGACTCTGAGGGAGCAGAGAGAATATGGTGACCCTTATCCTAACAGAGTGGGGAAGGTTATTGAAGCTTGTCCTGTTTTGCTGGACAGTTACTCAGACCGCAGGAACTGCACTGAGCTGGGTGTTGAGCTCAGACCAGGCTCGATGGGTCTGGTGGTGTGATCCCTCTGGGAAGAGAATGGTCCCCTTTTGTACTAGCCCATCCACCAGGACCTCCGTGCCCATGTCGAAAAACGTTATGTAATTTCCCCTTATCTGCCATGCTCGGGGTAAACTGTACAGGGCAGCTCCAAACTGAGAAAGCTCAACCGTGTGCCCCTTGGCCTTTTAAAGATGGCCCCAGTGTCAGGGGTCATGGAATATCCAGGAGCATCCGGACGATTTTGAGTACCTCCAGTCATGATGGGTGGGAGAATCGGGCTGGCATTGTATGAGAGCGACACAATGGAGTGGGGTGGGTAGTTAATGAGATGAGTTTGGTAAGATAGCACCAGGAAAGTAGTTCAGCCTCGTGCAGACAATCCCTCTGTCACACTTAATGAAAATGTCACTGAGACAGTTTTTTGTTAGATTCAGCCCAGTGAGGCGAAGACTCTGCTGTCCTCACTCCCAGTTACAAAGCTGCAGAACAAATGCTCATCCAAAAGTCTCCATTGCCTGAACTCACAGCAATATCCCTTTCACTCATAATTCTTCAAAGTACTGACCCGTGTTGCATGATACTATCGAAATGTCTTCAAATCAGCATTCTGAAACCTGTGAACATATCCTTCAATGACATTTTTTCTCAGTCTCCCCCACTCTGTTACCACTCCAAAACGCACTCATTTATAGTCATGTTGCACGAGACTCCCAGTATGACTGCACCATGGCAACCAGAATGTCCATCCAGACTCACCCCATCCCCCTGCCCTTGTTCTGTATCCCTCTAATCCTTTCCTATCTGTGTATTTGTCCAAATGCCTTTTTAATGTTGTTATTGTACCCACCTCAATCACTTCCACTGGCAGCTCAGTCTGTATGCATACCACACTCTATGTAAAAACGTTGCCCCTCAGGTTCCTTTTTATATACTTTCTTTTCCTTTCCAAACATTAATGGATGTACTCTAGTCCTCGATTCCCCAACCTTGGGAAAAAAAATTGAAGTATTCACCCCATGCACTCCTCTCATAATTTTATAAGAGTTGAACTTCGATAAGAACCCCGTCGGTTTCCTACGCTGTAAAGAAATAAATTCTAACCTCTCCAACCTCTGCCTATAACTTAGAGCCTTTAGCCCAGGAAACATCTTTGGAAATTTGTTCTACGCTCTTTCTCGTTCAATAATATACTTTCTAGAGCAAGATGAACAAAACTGAACACAATACTCCAACTTCAGCCTTACCAACATCCTGTACAACTGCAACCTTACGTCCCAACTTCTATACTCAATGTGCTGATGAAGGCCAATGTGCCAATAGCCTTCTTCACTGTCCTGTGTATCTGTGACTCAAATTTCAGACAACCGTGCACCAGATCTCCAACGTCCTTTTGTTCCACTACACGCCTTAAGGCACTATCATTCGTCATTAAACTCCTACCTGGATTTGACTTTCCAAAATGCAAGACGTCATACTTATCTGTATTAAACTCAAATTGCTATTTCTGAGCCCAATTCCTCAGCTGACCAAGGTACTGCTGCAATTTCTGGTAATGTTTCTCACTGTAAATGATGCCTCCTAATTTAGAGTCATGTGCAAACTTACTAACCTTGCGTTGTGCACTCTGGTCCAATTCATTGGTATAAGATAACGATCAGCAATGGGCCCAGGACCGACCACTGAGGCACTCCACTTGATGCAGGCCTCCAGTCCGACAAGCATACCTCCACCATAGCCATTGCTTCATAACGTCAAGCCAATTGTGTCGCCAATGTGCCAGTTTATATTGGAGTCCATGTAATCTAACCTTCCAGAGTGGCCTACCATGTGGAACCTGATCAAAAGACTTACTGAAATCCATATAGACTATGTCCACCACCCTGCACTTGTCAACCTTCCTGGTAACTTCATCAAAAACTCGAACAAAAATTCTAAGGCATGATCTGCCACGCACAAATCTATGCTGACTGCTCCAAGTGAAACTCTGTTTTTCCAAATGCATGCATATCTTATATCTCAGAACCTTCTCAAGCAGTTTACCGAAAACAGATGTGAAGGTTACTGGTCTATATTTCCCAGGCTTTTCTTTGCAACCCCCCTTGAAGAAGGGTACTCAATTTGTTACCGCCCAGTCTTCCGGGTCCTTGGCCCCTAAACTGTCTTCTCTCACCACCTGCAGTGCTCTTAGATATATCTGGTCAGGACCAAGAGATTTATCTGACTTTATGAATTCTAATATGTCCATCAGCACCTCTACTGTGATATGGACTGTACCAAGATATCACACGAACCTCCCAAAGGTCACAGGTCTTCATGATATTCTTCATGATAAACACAGAGGGGAAA
Organism: Chiloscyllium punctatum; assembly: GCF_047496795.1. NCBI lineage: Eukaryota > Metazoa > Chordata > Chondrichthyes > Orectolobiformes > Hemiscylliidae > Chiloscyllium > Chiloscyllium punctatum. Next base: position 13,810,491 of record NC_092772.1, read on the forward strand.
TTGAAGACCTCACCCATTTCTTGAGGTTTTTCACATGCATGCCCATTTTGGATTTTAAGGCGTCCTATTCTCTCTCTGGTTGTTCTTTTTCTTTTCGGTACTGAATTTGCATTCGCACTAATCTGCTCAGCCAAGGCTATCTCATACCCCCTTTTTCACCTTGCTGATTTCCTTTTTCAGTAAACTCCTCTATCCCCTGCATAACTCCAGGGATTCCCTTGATACGAACTGCCTGTACCTGAGCCACGCCTCATTTTTTTTCTGGTCAGAGCCTCAATATTTCTTGTAATCCAGTGTTCTCTCTTCCTGCCTCACTTTCCCTTCATCCTCACAGGAACATATAGACCTTGAACTCGAGCTATCTCACTTTTGAAGACTTCCCATTTGCCCGGGATCACTTTACCTCGAAACAAACTACTCCGATTCCGCTGCAATCCACTGTCTAATTCCAACAACATACGCCTTTCCCCAATTTAGAACTTGAATCTGTGGACCACTTTTGTCCCTACCATTACTATTTTAAAACTAATAAGCTCTAATCATTATTCCCAAAATGCTCACCCACTTTACCTCCGTCACCTATCCGAACTTATTTCCCAACAGTAGGTCGAGTTTGTCTCTTCCCCAATAGGAACCTCTCTGTATTGCTTGTGGAAGCTTTCCTGAACACACTTAACAAATTACGTTCCATCGAAGTTCTTAACCCATCTGGAAGTCCCAGTCTATGTTAGGAAAATTAAAATTACCTATTATGACAACCCTATTGCTCCTGCAAGTCTCACCAGTGTCCCTGAAATTTTGTTCCTATAATTCCCATTGATTATTTGGAGGCTTACAGTGCAACCATCACCATCCCCCTCTTAATTCTTTGCACCGATCACAAAACCACATTGGATATTATCTCAGTTATTTCAACTTTAAATGCTAGAGTGATATGCGCCTTAATCAGAACTATTGGTATTTAAATTGTTTCCATTTATATCTCTTCCTCACATTGATTTTCATATTCGCAGCACTCCTTGTCAAGGTACAGTACAGATATGGAGCTGTAAATGGATGGGAACTGCACATTCGGTCACTTCCAGCATTGGTTATATTTTTCCCCACACTGGGCAGTGATCAAATACAGTGTTACCGAACAATGCAACAGCCTGGGTTTATATATGAATGACCCAGTGCGGACTGCACAGCCCCCCACATTGAACATTTCGTCCAGGATTATAAATCAAGCATTTGTGTGGACTGCACAGAGTTCCATTCTGGACATTGCTGGGTTGCATACAGCTGTACACGAGCCGGATCTACACAGTGCTCCATCCTGAATATGTAATGGATGGGCTGGTTATACGAGTTGGATTGCGAATGTGAGAGTACAAAACATCTGACAATACCTTTATGTTGTGTTTTCATTCTTGTCATTGGACCCCTCAAATCCTGACTTATCTTGTTAGACCCGTCCTTCTGGATGAGTCATGGTGACTGTTGTTACAGCATCTGAGTCTGCAACATGACCAAGATATGGAGCAGAGGCTGCAGAGAGGACATGCTCCGTAAAATGGAATGAGGGAATCACCATCAGATCAGCCGTGGTCTTAGTGAATGTTGGGGCAGGATTGAATGGGCCACTAATGCAACCTATTCATATATTTCTGTGTATTCCAAGCAAACTCCCCTTCTCTCCCAGTGTCCCATACTGGAGGGGAGTGAGTCACCTCCTGCTGTTCCTGCATAACAAGATGCTGGGGCCTCACAACCTCCAGATTTCCCTGTGCCCCTGTTTCGAGCTCTGAGTGACTCCCTCCTGTCCCTGTGTCACAGTCTCAAGCAGTTGAATGACTGCGTCCTGTTGTGTGCACCAATCTTAAGCAGCTGTGTAACTCCCTCCTGATCCAAGGTTTGCGAAAGTAAATGTCCCCCTCCTGCTACTGACTAACAGCCTCCAATAGCTCTGGGCTCACCTGCTGCTCCTGTGGAATGGAGTCGAGGGGCTGAATGGCCTCTTCACATTCTTTACAGATTCTCTAGACTAAAAGCCTTTCCCCTGTTTCTGTGAAACACCATTAAAATCTGAATGATATATTTTTGTATTTTACTCTCAGTAATTGAACAAACAAGCTGACTGACAGAATTCAGAAACTGAATAGCCTCTTCCTGTTCCTGTGTCATACACTCAAGAGGGAATAGAGTTTCAGAGATTTACAGCACGGAAAAAGACCTTTCAGTCTGATCGCCCATACCGACCAAGCATCCTAAATAAATCTCGTCCCCCTTGCCAGCACTTGGCCCATCTCCCTCTAAACACTTCCCATGCATGTATCCATCCAACTGCCTTTTAAATGGTGTAACTGTACCTGCCTCCACCACCTCATTTGTCTGTTCAATCCATATACACAGCGGTGTCTGTGTGAAAATGTTATCCCTCATGTTCCTTTTAAAATCTTTCTCCTCTTACCTGAAACCTTTGTCTTCTAATTTTGGACTCGCCTATCCTGGGGAAAAAAAAGTTGACTGTTTACCTTATCTATGCCTCTCATGATTTTATAAACCCCTTTAATGTCACCCCTCAGCCTCAACACATGAAAATATTCCCAGCCTGTTCAAATTCTCCCTGTGACTCTAACCATCCAACATCTGCAACATTATTTTAAGTCTCTTCTGCACCCTTTCAAGTTTGACAACGTCTTTCCGACAGCAGGGAGAACAGTATTAAAGACAATATTACAAAAGTGGCCAAACCAATATCCTGGACAGATGCACCATGTCATGAAACTGTTTAGACTCAAAGCACGGACCAATAAAGGAAAGATCACCAAGTGCCTTCTTCACTGCGCTGTCTACCTGTGACGGCATTTTCAAGGAACAGAGAACCTGCACCACCAGGTGACACAGTAGCTCAGTGACTAGCATTGCTGCTTCAGAGCGCAGCAATCGGGGTTTAACTCCATCCTTGAATGACAGCCTGTGTGGAGTTTGCACATTCTCCCCGTGTCTGCATGAGTTTCCTCTGGATGTTATGTTCTCCTCCAACAGTATAAAGATATACAGATAAGGGGAGATTGGCCATGCTAAGTTGCGTAAAGTACCCAAGGATGTGTAGGTGAGGTGGATTAGCCATGGGAAATGCAGGATAAGAGGGATTGGGTAGGGGTTTGTACAGTGGGATACTGTTTAGAGGTTCGGTGTGGCCTCGATGGGCCGAAAAGCCTGTTTCCTAACTGTAGGAATTCGATAATTTCGATGGAGTTCTCCTTGATTGGCAGCTTTCGAGAGAACCCTACCTGTATGTCTTGCCTTGAGTTGTCTTGCCATAATGCAATTGTTCAGATTTATCTAAAATAAACTCCATCTGCCACTCCTCGGCTCACCTAAGCAAAGTCCCATTATAGTCTGAGAGATCATTCTTCACTGTCGATGACACCAACAAATTTGGTATTATCTACAAACTTACTGACCATACTTCATATAGTCAAATATAAATGATTTATATAAGTGACAAGAGGCAGTGGACCCACTATTGATCTTTGCAGCACGCCACTGGTCACAGGTCTCAATGTTTAATGAACAAATATCCACTGTCATGTCCTGTCTCCAATATTCAAGAAAAATTTGGATCTAAATGGCGAGTTCTCCCTGGATCCCAGCCAGTCTAACCTTGTTAACCAGTCTACCATGTAGAACTGTTTGGTTTTCTTACTGAATTCCATAAAGACAACATCCACTGTCCTGCCTTCATCAATCATCTTCATCACTTCGTCAAAAAATTACACCAAGTCAGTGAGACGTGATCTCCAATGTACAAAGCCCTCTTCAGTCCTTGTCTTTCCAAATGCATATCGATCTTTTTCCTCGAAATCCCCTCCAACAATTTAGTCACCATTGACGTCAGGCTCACCGATCTATAGTTACTTGTTTTTTCTCCTTACTTTCTTAAATAATGACACTATGTTAGCAGCCCTCCAGTCTTTTGACATCTCACCTGTGGAAATCAATGTAACAAATATATCAGCAAAATGCTGAGCAATCTCTTTCCTAGATTCCCACAAACATCTGGGAAACAACTGCTCAGTTCCCAGGGATTTGTTCACCTTTATGTGTTTTAAAATATCCAACACCTCCTTGTAATATAGACACTTTCAAGGTATCACTATATATTTCTTCATTCTCTCGCTCTTGTAACCTCCTCCACATTAAATACTGAAAAGAAATACATGTTTTGTATCCCTCCAATCTCCTGTGGTTCCATACGCAGGTAGCCTTACTGATCTTTAAGGGGCCCTATTCTCCCCCTAGTTAATCTTTTGACATTAAAGGATTTGTATAATTTCTTCAACACCTCGTTAACCGTATTTCTAAAGCCATCCCTTGTCGACATTTTTCTGGCCTGATTTCCCCATTGACTGTACACTTGCTGCCCTTACACACCTCTCTGGATTCACTTAATCTCAGCTCTGTTTACCTAACATATACCTCCTTCCTTACCTTGACCAGACTACCAATATATCTAGCCATCCAGCACTCCCTGCACCCACCAGCCTTGCCCCTCTCACTAATGGGAACACATTGGCTCTGGACTCTCTGAAACCAAGTTTTGATGGCCTTGCGTTTTCCAACCATCCCTTTACCTGTGAATAGGGTATTCTAATTAGCCTTTCACAGGGCTCACCTAATACTTCCAAAATTGGCCTTGTTCAAAGTTATAACTTTAATGTTTACATCAGGTCTTTCCTATTGCAAAACTAATTTAAAACTAATATTTATGCGTAACAGACTTGGAAGTTAAATAAACACTTCCTGCCCCTCTGTAACAGGCTCGAGAGGCTGAATAGGCTCCTCCTGGCCCTCTGTAATAGACTGGAAACGCTGAATGGCCTCCTCCTGTCCTTGTGTAACCGACCCGAGACATTAAATGCCACAACAACCCATGGATTACGAGCAGCCGTTAAATTGTATCTGTTGGAGGTTCATCCCTTTTCAGTTACAGAAACACAAACAACACAATGTACTCCAGGTGCCCTCTCACTAACACCTCACACAGCTGCAGTGACACATCTCTTCGTTTTGAATGATTCTGTTGGCAAAATGTGACAAAATTCTAGATTTCCACCTTTTCAAGTAGCAACAGGCTAATATGGGCTAAATGACCTTCTCTTATACCTTTGTAAGAGGCCCAGAGGGACAGAATTGCTTCGGCCTTTTGCTGCGCAGCAGTCTCAATTCTCTGTCTCAAGGTTATGAAAGGATTTGATAACAGGGCACTTAAAACCAGGAGGAGCCTCACACTGGTCAATAAGTATTATACTTTGGGTTAAGGTATCTAGAAACTTGCGCACCTGACTTTTTTATGCAACCGATCTGCTACTTTATAACTGCCTCCTTTCATTAACAGAGAGGAACATATATAGACCACTGCAGTGCCTTTTAATACTCTCATATACAAGTTTTATAAAAAGTTTCAAAAGATTTAAAGATTTAAAGTCCATCCCTCAGCAACGCTTATCCATTCCTTCCAAACCCGGTAAATGTTCCCTTTTATAGTGATATGAAAAATGAGGTGTGGAACTGATTAACTGAGCCTGTTTGTTTAGTCATGATTTGGAGATGCCGGTGTTGGCCTGGGGTGCACAAAGTTAAAAATCACACAACACCAGGTTTTCATCCAACAGGTTTAATTGGAAGCACACTAGCTTTCAGAGCGCTGCTCTTTCATCAGGTGATCTTGGAGGACACACTTCTAAGGCACAGAATTTCTTGCAAAAATTTACAGTGTGATGTAACTGAAATTATCTATTGAAAATACTTTGATTGTTTGTTGAGTCTTTCATCTGTTCGAATATCATGGTAGTTTCATTTCTTTCATGTGTAAATTACAAAAGCTTTTTCTTTTAAAGTTGCATTCTCAGGTTAGCAGTAACAACCAGTGTTAGATAGACAATATTTTAAAGGTGTTAGCCCCTGTTTACTCTGTCTATACCATAATGTTTAGATTGATTCTAATCTGAAAAGTGAGATAATAGAGTTTTACATGAATTCATGCAGTTTATGAGCTCAGAGTTCTACATGAATGCATGCAGTTTTTGAGCAAAGTACGATGTAACTCTGCAAGTACGAATTCTTCCCACAAAATATATGTGTGTCTGTGGGTCTTTGTCGGTTTGTATGTGCGTGTTTCTCTTAATTGGGGGTTGTGAGTGTGAGAGGGAGTGTATATGTGTGTGTAGTGATGTAGAGAGTCTTAAGTCTGTGAGCGGGTGCATGTGTGAGTGTGGGAGTGTATGTGTGTGTCTGGGGTGGGGGGCTTGAGTATCAGTGAGAGAGAGTGTATATGTGTATGCATGAGTGTAGAGTGGTCTAAGTCTCTGAGCGGATGCCTGTGAGAGTGTGTGTGTCTGTAAGGATGTGTGTTTGTCTGTGTGCGTGTCTGTGTACATATGTGTCCGTACATATGTGTGTGTATAGGAGTGCCTGTGTGTGTGTGCGTGTGTGTGTGTGCGTGTGTTTGTGTGTGCGTGTGTGTGTGCGCCTGTGTGTGTGTGTGTGTGTGTGTGTGTGTGTGTGTGTGTGTGTGTAGTGCAATGGTGGTCACCTGCAATGTGACATGAACCCAAAGCCCCAGTTGAGGCCCTCCCTATGGGAACCGTAATTTGTAATCAGCTTCTGCTCGTCCACTTTTCGCTGCTGCCTGTCCTGAAATCCGCCTTGAAGGATGGTCACCGGAAAGTCCGAGGTTGAATATCCTGGACCACTGAAGTGTTCCCCAACTGGGAGGGAACCCTCCTGTCTGTTGATTGTTTTGCAGTGCCCATTCATCCGTTGTCGTACCCTTTGCTAATTTTCCCAGTGTTTGTTCAGTGACTGTGCTTTATGCCAATATCCATGGATTCTAATTATCCCAGTGGAGGGTTTCCATCTTTTAATGATAAATGGGCGCCGTTCAATGTGGTATCCCATAACATGAGCGGGAGCATCACCTACAGCACTGACAGGGAACAGCAGACCCAGAGAGAGGGGGAGGAGAGATCTGTATCTGAGAACATTAGACTGGAATGTTCCAAAAATGTATCAGAATCTGGACACATTAGACTGGCATGTTCCAACAATAGACAGGAATTTATACATTTATGTTTGGCGTCTGTCTGCAGTTTATTGGTTGCCATTATCATGGCGGGTCTATTGTGCTCTTCTCATTATTCAATACTTTTATTATGCTTTCCTGGCTATCGTTGGTGTTCCTGGTAAGTGTCAACGTCCAGATTTTTTTGTTCTAAAAACCGATTATGACTGTATTACTGTTCTTTTATATCGTCTACACTCCTTGACACTATTATTTTACTGTTGAAACTCTCATTCCAGATATTTACTCTACAGACCACTACTAACTACATCAATGCAAGTGTTCAATGACTGTCTCCCTCTCTGAGCTGGCAGTGTTACTCTCTATGTTGACCTACTCAGTTCCAGTGGAGACCTACAATTTACTGTATCATTGCCTTTGTTATTTAAATATTAAGAGCAGGGAGGTCACGCTCTACTGTTCTGGTTACAAACTCCACTTCCTGCCACTGTTTCCATCTCATCCCTGGCCAATATCTGTGACTGAAGCAGACAAGTCACAACTGTGGGTGATCCCGTTGACCATGAGCTGATTCATGAAACCATATCCTGACTATTTCTAACTTGAAATGCTCACCACCCCAGAGTATATCTCACTGGTTTAGTCCATCTGCTGTTTGAACCTTGAGCTATGAAATACAGTCTTAACAAAGCCAATAATCTGCTGCTGACACTCCCGGCTTCAAACCTGCCGAAGCAAATCAGATTCGAACTCACACCAAACTCCCATCCATCTGTCATTCATGTGCACGCCGATGTATATTGCTGTTTTTTTTTCTGGAAATGCCTTTATTCTAACATTCTCAAACACTTTATCTCATCTGTCCATGAAACTTCTCTCGTTCTCTCTCTGTTGATTAACAAAAAGCCTGCTAGTTGTTCTTATATAAAATAGTTTCCTGCATTTTCGTTCCTTCTCAAACAATGAGTTTCGCATTCAACCACGCCAATCCCGCACACACACTCTCTCTCTCAGTCTCTGATGAACACACACACGGCAAACTTTCTCATTGTAGACATTGCAGTAATTTGATGCGAGTATAGTTACCATATGACAGTAAAGTTTGCAATACTCTCTATGCTGGGCAGATAGTGCAGCTTAGTGAGCAACACACGAGCATGGTCTGCACAGCTCTCCATGCTGGGCTGTCATCTTGTCCCAATTTATGTTGTTTGTGGTGTTCTCTGAAGCAGATTGAGAATTTGTGTAACAAACCATTCCAGCTGATCTGACAATGCCTTTATTCAATGTTCTCATTCTTTTAAGTTTACTCTCGAAGATTCTCACTTCTCCAGTTAGTCCCACTGCCCTGCCTTTTCCCCCATATTTCCACAACATCTTTTCAGTTAATTAACTGTCTTTTTCTGTCTTTAATGTGAATCTTTCTGTCCCTCTGTTTCTTTCCCTGGCCTTTGTTTATTGCTCTCTAGTGTATCGAGTGCTGGCATTGTGAAGCTCAGAAACAGTGAAATGGTGTGTGTCAGGCTGTTTTTCACTTCCTGGTATGTCCCATGTGATGGTCCACGGACAGGGGCGTTTCAGAAGTTATGAGACACAGCCTTGTAACTTGGTCTGTGCCTGTATTTGTCCCTCTCAGGTGATCTTCCGATCGAGGAAGCCCCTCAAGTAAAGGGCCAGGGATCTAAAGTGTGTGACAATGTTGTCACTTTAAAAAAAAGATTATTTTCTCCTTTCTTTAAATAAGAGATCTTAAAGGCCAAACTGCCGACTGAAAACGGCTCAAGTAAATAACTTGCGACACTTTTAGGGTTTATAATAAATAGCAGTAACAACGGCCTAGTAACTTATCCCCAACTGCTACGCTCTCTGAAACCTGACTTGATGCTGTTTCCTCCTGAATTGGAGAACTGGATGCAAGAATGTATGTCTGAATGTTGCATATTTCCAAGAGATGTGTTTATGGGATGTTGGTATATTGGAAGAGTTCATTTGTAGAAGGTACTTTATCCATTATACAGTTATGGTTTCCAATAGTTAAATTATTCTAAATTCCTCTTCATTTTGTATGTATTTTCATTAGAGTCTTTCAGTCTGTTGTGTTTTGCTTAATGGTGAGTGGTTTGATGAGTTGCATCAACTCTGGAACACCCACTTCACATCTACCTTTAAAATAAGGAAAGGTTTGGCATCCAAGCTACCTCCTTAAAATAGTTTGAGGCAGTCTGGTTGGTCTATAGCAAACTGTGGTCTCTTGTCGGGGTCTAAATCGATAATACCAAATTGGGTTTAGAATTACAATCCCTACAGTGTGCAAACAGGCAATTCGACCCAACAAGTCCACACCGACCCTCTGAGGAGTATCCTACCCAGACCCATTCCTCGACCCTTTTATTACACCTAACCCACACATCCCTGAAAACTATGAACAACTAACCATAACCAATTCACCTGACATGCACATATTTGGATTGTGGGAGGAAACCAGAGCATCCAGAATAAACTCATGCAGACACTGGAGAGTATGCACCGGGAGGCTATTGGGTTCAAAGGTCGTGTATGATAGTTGTTAGTGTCTTTATTCCGGATGTTGAATTCGGTTGCTTTAAACAGTGTTTTGTGTATAAAGATTCTATCAGTCAATAAGAGTTCTCTGGGTGTGGAAGAAATGAAGTTGGGGGTTTTACAAAAGGTAATGAAGGCAAAGCTGTAAGAATTGGCAGACAAGCTGGAGTTGGGGCTGTGTTCGTCTGTGAGAAAATGAGAGATAATTATAGCTATAGCTCGGCAATTGCATTTGGTGGAAATGCCATCAGAGTCTTTGGAAATGGCTAGAATTCAATTTCAAATGAGGCACCTTGAACATGAGAAGGAATTGAAACTGTTTCAATTGTGATGAAAAGTGGAAATAAAAGAAAAGGAATTGAAGACGATAGAAAGAAAAAGGGAGAAGAAAAGCAGAGAGTTTCAACTTCAAAAGTTAGTAATTAGAGAGGAAAGTTGACATATAAGGTCGAGATAAAGGAAGACGGTAGGCTGGATAAGGAGGATAGTGGGGATGAGCAACCCCATAGGAGCCAAAGGCCTGATGGATAGCTGTTTAAATAAACTCAGGCATTTTCTAAATTTGATGAGAAGAATGGGGGAGCCTTTTTAATTTCATTTGAGAAAGTGGCTAAAAAAATACAGTGCCCAATGACCATGTGGATTTAGTTGATTCAAACAAAGCTGATAGGTATTTGCCATCCCGATCGGAGGTGGTATCTGAGGAGGAGGAGGGGGTGAAGAATGCCATCTGAAGTGCATATGAGCTTGTGCCAGAAGCCGACAGACAGTGTTTCAGGGATCTAAAATAGCGTCCATGGTTAAATGCACATTGAGTTTGAAAGAATCGAACAAAGTAATTTTGAAAGCGGGGGAAGGGTATTAAAAACAGAACAAAGCTATAGCACTCTTCGAGAGATTCTTATTTGGGGAAGTTTAGCAATTCACTACCTGCAGTCGTGACAACTCGTGTGGAAGAGAAAAGAGTTAAAATGGCAAGATTAGAAGCTGAAATGGCTGATGATTATGATTTGGTTCAGAAATCAAAGGCTGGTTTCTGTGAGGGATTGAGAAGAATGTGCGAGATCTTCTTAAAACATATCCCTGTGAGAGTAAGGTTTATTGGCATAGGCCAGGAGTAGCAGGTAAAGGGGTTACAGCATTAAGAGGAACAGAAGCATGTAATGCTTTTATGTTGAGATATGAGGAGCTATGTCATTGAGAAGGACTATTGGAGAGATGAGAAGTGCTCCATTACGTAATGTGTGGTTGGAGCGTCCAGTGGAAACAGCAACAGATTTATTCCACAATGGGGAAGGAGGCCTTGAGCTTGGTGTTGGCACTACAACATTCCAGCATTTAAGTTGCCAATAACATACCTGAGACAAATCTTTATCACTGATCGTGACCCCTTAAAGTTATTGAAGAAGTTTAGGGTGACGAATACCACTCTGTTTCGATTGAGTTTATTATTGCTGCTATTCAATATGAAATTATGCCGTTGATAGGGCGAGAAACCTAAGATTTGACACGTTATGGAGACTTGGATGAAGAAAGTCAAAGGCATTCTGTGGCAGGAGTAAAATGACTGAAATCGAATCTAGTTGTGAACATTTGTATGCTCAGAGTCAATGTAATATATATGCATTTCAGTCTACTAATAGAGGACGATTAGCAGGTCTAAAATTAATCCATTTTTGTATATTGTTGGATCATTTTATTAAAGGTGAGTTGTGAGTTTACTATCACTGTAACGAGGTTATGTTCTCTTAGGTTGTTTTTGAAGAGAGGTTCTAAAGGCAGAGGTGCGGAACTGCTGTCTGAACACAGTTTAAAAAATAACTGAGGAGGCCTTTAGGTTTCATTAAATGGTGGTAACAATCGAAGGGCAGTGGGCAGATCTCACAGACCAGGTTTTCTTGTTTTGTTTTTATCTGCAGCATTCAGAAGCTGTTGGGGATCCTTGAAGGGTTGGAAGTATCAATACATGATCCCCAGCTGCTTTTCTCTCTGAGACCTCTTTTCATGTTGTTTCCTCATTGATCAAAAAATTGCATGTAAAAATCTGTATTTGAATATATCTTTGTGCCAAGCAGTGCATACAAAAAGGTACAGTATCTATTGTTTGTGTCAGTGTTCCAAAATATCAGCTATCTCAAAATGTTCTTTTCTTCGATTGGATATTAAACAAAACATTTGAATGGATTATATTTTGCTTAATGTCGAGAGGTTTGACCAGTCACAACATATCTGGAACGCACACTTCACATCTATGTTTAAAATAAGAATAGGTTTGGGTCTAAGGGGCCTTCTTAAAATATTTTGTGTGGATCTGGTCTGGTTCACAACACTTGTAGCCGAGGGGTTTCTGACTGACTCCTGTAATTGAAAAGTTAGTGGAGGTGCTGGGGATGGTTTGCTGGAAGTTGTGTTGTGAGCTGCCTCAGACATTCAGGGAGACCTGAGGATTTGGTGACCCAACTCTGGATGGATCATGGGGAATGTAGTTACAGCATCTGAGCCTGCAACATGAACAACAAATGAAGCAGAGGCTGCAGAGACGGGAATCTCTGAAACCACGGAGTGAGTGTGTGTGGGGAAAAGGGTCTGCTGTATACACCCCAAGTATTCCATGAACAGCTTCCCAAGCTACACTTAACCCAGTAGCAGAGTGTGAGGGGACCTTGACTGAACAAGGAACTGGTCACAGAGTGGTGTTACCTTCTTCAACACGTCCTGCAGCATCACACCAGGGAGCGGGTGGTGCTGCCAGTGGCTGTTAGGGTCACTGTTTCATTCAGCTTCTATGCTCCATAACTTTCTAGGCAGAACTAGGTGCCATATCCATCATTTCCCAGTATCTCAACATTGATGTCACCATTCGGTGATGGAGGGTATATATGGTGAATGGGGTAAATACATTGTTTCTCCCACAGCAGGGAGCTGCCGGGTGTATTCAGTATAGTGGTATTCCCGATGGTGTGCATGGCATCTGCAGAATACCCATGTCAATGGGGAGAGGTAGAGGAACTGAAGGAGCTCTCTCTCTCTCTCTATTAATGTTACAGTATGCCCATGCACAGTGCATCATGTTGGTGAATACCCATTGTCCTGGCAGCAGTCATGGTCTCTTCATTCAGAAGCAGTCAGCCATTCCCATCGTCATTGGGTCTCCACGTAGAAAGAAATGAATATATCTTGGATAAAGGCCGTCCGCTTGATGCACGTTTCAAAACACCATCCCCACCAATAATCAACCACATTAAAGTATTCCATGTGTACGGAGAGCAATTGGGTCACTTGGAGTGTCTGGGAGCAGACGATCAGGGATGGAGCAAAACCTCCCATGTCTGAACGGGTTTGAGTGAACCCACCAGTACACAGTATCAATAAGTCCTAAAATTCCTCTCCATTTCAGTAACGTATTGCTTTCCGTTATTCCTGTAAATGAAATGACAGGTTATATCATGTTGAATTCCACTTGCCAAACTATTATCTATTGCCTTTACCTCTCTGAATCTATTTGCAGACTCTCCACCGTCTCTTGATAATTTAATCTCTTGTTTATCACAGCGACATCACCAAACTCAGCATCTGTGTATCTGTTCTATCCTCCTGATCATTAATATAGATTGTAAATAGTTGAGAACCAAGTACTGGTTACTCTGTGACCCTACTGGTTACATTCTGTCTAACTGAGACTGATTTATCCTGAGTGCCTGCTCCTGTATGATACCCTCTCCTTCCCCATTCCTATGCAACACAGTCGAAGGGTTGAAAAAGAACAAGGAGCATCTGTGAGGAAACCAACCCCTCGATGAGGCTGATGTCAACGCGCCCTCTGTTCAACTTTCCTGCCATCTCTCCACCCTACACCACTGGTCTCTTGTTGTAGATTGCGCCACATGAAAAAAAAATCCACTCCATATCTACACATTCAATTATTTTTAGCATTTCACAGACCTCAATGAGATCTCCTTTCATTCTTATAAACTGGAGAGTATAGGCCTAAACTGCTCAATTTCTCTTCATAAGACAAACACTTCAATAAGGAATCAATCTGATGAAGCTCTTCTGAATTGCCTCCAATGGAAATACCTCATTCTGCAGGAAACCTAAACTGTACTCCAGTTGCAGCCTCACTAATGCCTTGCATAGCTACACCAACACTCCCTACCTTTCTACTCTATCCTTTTATAAATAAACACGGAAATTATGCTTGCATTTCTCATTACTTGCAGTACCCACAGGCAGGTTTTATGTGATATGCAAGCAGACACAGATCTCTCTGCACCTAAACACTTTGAACTTTCTCTCCATTTAGATAATAATTTGTCTTTCTACTATCCTGGCCAACATGAATAGCCCCATATTTATCCACTTTAAGTTTCCTTGCCAAATGTTGGCCCATTCACCCAACCTATCCATATAGTTTTAAAATCTCTTGCATCATCATTCTGAAGTAATTTCCCATCGATGTGAGTGTCATCTGAAAATGTGGTATCGTATTTTCTGTCCCATCAACCGAGTACAGTAATGCCATCGATCGCAAATCGTTGAGGCATGAGTACTGAAATCAATGGCACCCCACAAACTGCATTTGCCAAAAGAAAATGACACATTTATTCCATCTGACTCCATTTTGTTGGATAACCAATCCTCCATCCAAGCTAATAAATTACTCCTAAACCCAAGTTGTCTGATCTTACCATTTACTCTTCGGAGAAGTGACATATCTGATGCCTTCAGGAAGACCAGATATGTTCCATCTCCCACTATCCACCTTGTTTGTGACATCTTCAAATAACTCAAGCAAACAATTCAAACTTGATTTGTCCTTTCTTAAACCATGTTGACTCTGACGGATTGTAGTTTAACTTTGCAAATGTCCTGAACAATGGACTCTAACAATTAGCCTTAAATTATAATAGTTTATTGTTACACTTTAGTCCCTAATGTATACCATTATTATAAGTTCTTCCCTTTCGACAGCCTTTACGTTTTCTTTGAAATCCTGTTTAACAGGCACAAGGCTTTAAAAGGTCTGCTCCAATTGCTGTGAAAGAGCCATGTGTGGCTGAATGGACTCATCATCCTGCTGGTGTACAAACGCGATGGACTGACATCTTTCTGGAGTTCCCATTTTGTCATCTCCAAGGCCAGAACTACCTCCTCAAGTTGTTGCTTTAGAAGATTGGGAGACTATGGAATCTTCCTGTTGTTGTGTAACATTTTGAGGGTCTGATGGGTCTTCTCATACTGCTCCATAACAGGTGGGTATACTGAACGGTCTCCTCATGTATCCCAGAGATGGGACCGAGGGATTGATGGGTCTTCTCTTGTTCCCATACAACAGACACGTGTCTAAATTACCTCTTCCTTTCTCATGAAAGAACTCTCAGATAGTTTGTTTTATCCTTATCCAATTCCCTTGCAATAGGCTCGGTAGGTCTGAATGGTCTCCTGCTATCTCTGTGTAACAATCTCCAGTCACTGTGTGACCTCTTCCAGTTCCTATGTTACAGACTTGAGGAGGCTGAATGGACTGATCCTGTTGCTGTTTAACAGGAAACTGGTGCAGCATGACCTACTGTTTTCGTCTCGAGTGGCTGATTGGCCTCCTTCTGTAAATGTATATCAGGCTCCAGGGGCTGAATAGCCTCATACTGTTTTGATGTAACAGGCTCGAAGGCCTGAGTATCCTCATGTTGTTCCTGTGTAACAGGCTGAAGAACAGAATGGATTCCTCCACTATCTGCATAATTCGCTTCATTTGTTGACTCCTCCTGTCATCTATGTTCAAATAAGATCATCTTTAATTTTTGTAAACTCCAATGGCTACTGGGTCAACCTGATCATCTTTTTGGTATACGCTAGCACCTTCATTGCAGGAATCAGTTGAGGGAACCATCTCTGAGCTGCTTCCAATATAACAACATGCTTTCTTCATTAAAGAGATTAAATCTGTACACACTACTCCAGATGACATCTCACTAAGAACCTGTACAGCAGCAGCAACACTTTACCAGCCTACTGTAAGGTTCCCACCCAGCTTAGAGCTGTCTCAGCTCACTGGGGGAAAACAGAGCATTTTTGGAAGATTATTGTCCTTCTCTACTCCATCAGCATAACTGGAGATCTGGAGAAATTAAAGTTTGAGAAGATCATAAATGATGTGGCGCGATGATCTCTACCATTAATCTCCCCAGAGCCCATGTCGCTCAGATTGCACAGAATCTAGTAAGGTGGAGGGGAAAAACAGCAAGGAGGAGCAAACATTGATTGGAGTTATATATCAAAGTGAAAGCTGCAATACAATTGTTGGACATGTTATAAAACAAGAAATGATATACACATTTGTGGGTACTTCAGTAATAATGCACTGTTTAAATTATATCTAAACTGTGTTAACCCAATTGAATGCTAATGCTGGGAAAACTGGATCTCATGACCACGTGTGAGATGGTTTACATTAACATTATGTCGAGCACTGAGCTCGAGAGCAGGTTATTTAGGAATTGGTGTTGAGTGATCAGAAGAGCTAATTGAAAATTTTGCTGGAAAGGATCTTTTGGGAACAATGACCACAATGTATTGGTTTTCTTTTATGCTGTTTGAGTACACGACAGTTTTTGTTTTATTTGAAGTAACCGTTATAAATCTGAGTCATGAAAGCCCTGAAGGTGGAGGAGAAATTGGGGACTACAGATGCTGGAGATCAGAGTCGAAGAGTGTGGTGCTGGAAGTGCACAGTCAGGCAACATACTAAGAGTAGATAAATCGATGTTTCGGGCATAAGCCCTTCAT
This sequence comes from Chiloscyllium punctatum, assembly GCF_047496795.1. Lineage (NCBI taxonomy): Eukaryota > Metazoa > Chordata > Chondrichthyes > Orectolobiformes > Hemiscylliidae > Chiloscyllium > Chiloscyllium punctatum. The sequence continues at coordinate 13,826,911 of NC_092772.1, forward strand.
CAAGAATGAAGCTTCTGGGCCAAGGGGGCTGAGAGATAATTGGGAAGGGGGTGCGGCAGGGGGGAGGTAGCTGGGATTGTGCTAGGTAGATGAAGGTGGGGTTGAAAGTGATAGGTGACGAAGGGAGACAGAATGCCTCATCTACTGCATCCATTAAACCCAATGTGGTCTTCTCTACGTTGGTGAGGCAGGAGGTCAAATTGTGGATCATTTCAGAGAATATCTCTGGGACAGCCACATTGAATAAATCCATCAACTTGTGTCTGAGCACTTTAACTCCCCTTCCCAAACTGCCAAGGACATGTGGGTCCTGGGCCTGCTCCATCGCCAAATCCAAGCCACCAGAATCCTGGAGGAAGAAAGCCTCCTCTTCTGCCTTGGGACCCTCCAACCACAGGGGATTATAATGGATTTCTACATTTCCCCATTTCCCCTAATCCCATCTTATCCTACTCCAAACTTCCAAATCAGCACGGCCCCTTTTGAACATTCCTACGTGTCCACCTTCCTCCCTTTCAGTCTGTTCCACCCTCCTTCCTCTCTGACTATCACTTTCAACCCCACCATCATCTACCTATTAGATGAAAGGACGCAGCTTAGAAAACTGCCAAGTGTTGCAGTAAACCAGTGGATTCAGAGATGTAGGACCCAGCAAAGGATGACCAAGAAACTGAGAATAAAATCAAAAAGAGAAAAAGCGTACAAATAAACGAAAAACAGAAAGACTGCTAAAAAGCGTCTATCGATGTATGAAAAAAATAAAAAGAAGGTCAAATGTGGAACAGTTGGTGTGCGTTCAGGATAATTTATTGCAGAGAACAGAGAAATTGCAGGGAAAAGAAACAATTTCTTTGTGTCTATCTTCATGGAAGAATGTCCAGAAATTCTTCCAGAAATGCCAAGTGACCATGGGACTTGTGTAAGTAAAGTCTAAGGTTCTCTTATCATTGTTGGGGTCATCTTTGAAAAGAAAGCTGGATTGAGTATTTATAAATCTGACAGACTAGATGTACTTCATACAAGAATTTCAGAGGAAGCAGCAATAGACCTGTTGATTGCATCGCGGATTTTCACTTTATTTTCCGACACATTCCCAAAAGTCATTTGGATAATCTGGATAAGTCAAAGATTATAAATATTATCCGACAGTTTAAGAAGAGTAGAAGATGGAGAGTGGTGAACTACAGAGCAGTTATCTTGTCATCTGCAGTCGGGTATTTGTTGGACTCGATTACAAAGAACATGCTACTAGATATATAGAAGGTCTTAACATAACTGGGGAGTGTGAGAATGTACCGATGAAAGGAAAACTAGAAGTGTCAAACATTGTTTGGAGTGGTTTGAAGATGATTCTTGTGGACATAGGCAATGATGAACCATTGGATGACGTATAGTTGGATGTTCATGAGCTTTTTTTAAAGAACTCACATAGCAAGTTCATAAGAAAAATTAAAGCGAGAGGTATTGGGAAGAACATATGCAAATGAGAAAGTAAAAAATAGGTTTACATTCATGTGAATGTAATTGGAAGATAGAGGATTTCGTGCACCAGTTGCATCGAGCGTTGGTGAGACTAAACGTAGAATATTGTGTATCGTTCGGAGTCCCAATCTAAGAAAGAATATACTGACTACAGACAAACTTCAAAAGGTATTATCCAGATTAATACGTAAAATGGCAAGATTGTCTGATGGGGAACCTCAGCCTGTAATATCGAGTTTCAAAACATGAGAATTGATTGTGGTGAATCTTAGAAACATCGAAAGGACTGAATTACAGAGGGACATGAAGAAGTACAAGCAGGCGAGATAAGGAAGAATCCCACGATATTCCACACGGACAAGTAGAACAGAATAAACAGCAAACAGTTAGTGTCCATTAGAAACCAAGTGGCAATCTGTATGTCAAGCTGGAGAACATTGATGGATTGTTACATGAGACCTTCACATCTATTTTACTAGGGAGAAGGAGGAGGCAGGTACAGAATTCAAGAAGATGGACTGGGAAGCTCTTGAACAGATTGATGTAAAACATGAGAAAGGATTTGAGGCTTTGTTCTGTGTAAATTTGGACCAATCTCCATGTCTGAATGAGTTGTATCACAGGCGGCTGTAGGGGTCGAAGGACGAAAGACCCTGACTGAATATTTTAATTAGAATCTGACCATAGGGGAGGTGCCAGAGAACTGGAGAACTGCTCATCTGATTCCACTTCACAGTAAGGATGGGAGAGATAGACCAGGGAACAATAGACGAGTGAGTATTAATTCACTGTTAAGGAAACTACTGGATAAAATAGGGAAGGATAAAATCGAACTCCAATCAGAGTCACAAGGTTTGATCAAGGATAATCATCATGACTTTATCAGAAGGAAGTCACATCCAATGGATTTGATTGAATTCGTTTGAGGAGGTCGATTATTTAGTCTTGAAGGAAGGCCTTTGACAAATTTCCACCTGGGAAACTGAAAAATAAAGCAAAATCTCACAATATGATGGATAACATGACAAGTTACAATGAAAATTGTCTTAGTGGCAGGAGACAGAGGGTGGTGGGAGAAGGCTGTTTGTGTGACTGGAGACCAGTGTCCCCTGGTGTACCACAGGGATCAGTGCTGTGTACCTTATTGTTTTTGTTATTTATAACAAAATATAGATGTGAATGTGGAGGGGGCTAGGTGGAGAGTGGGGGAGTTGTGATAAGTAAGTGTATGTTTGACATAAAGATTGGCTGGGTCGTTAGCAGTGCGGAGGAAGGCCTTAAGTTACAGGAAGATGCAGATGGAATGGTCAGATGGGCAGATCAATGACAGATAGAATGTAACCCTGATAAATATGAGGTGATGCACTTTGGGAGAAGGAACCAGACAGGTGAGTACTCAATGAATGGCAGCACACTGGGAAGCTCAGATTGTGCTTTTCTACACATCCCTGAATGTGACTGGACAGGTTAATGCTTAAAAATGTGTTGCTGGAAAAGCGCAGCAGGTCAGGCAACATCAAAGGAGCGGGAGAATCGATGATTCGGGCAGATTCCTGAAGAAGGGCTTATGCCCAAAACGTTGATTCTGCTGCTCCTTTGATGCTGCCTGACCTGCTGCGCTTTTCCAGCAACACATTTTTTAAGCTCTAATCTCCAGCATTTGCAGTCCTCACTTTCTCGTTGTAGATTATAAGAGCAATACAGGGCTTTGGTTCGGACAAAATGGAATACTGTATGTAGCTCCGGGAACCACATTCCAGGAAGGATGTGTTTGTACTGGAGATGGTGCAGAGATGATTCACCAGGATGTTCCCTGGGATGGAGCATATCAGCTATGGAGAGAGGCTGGATAAGTTCGGGTTGTTTACTTTGGAGCAGAGAAAGCTGAGGAGTCAGTGATTCAGAAGGATAAGATTGTAAGGGACATAGACAGGGTGGATATACAGCAGCTGTTCCTTTTAGTGAGAGCGTCAAGAACAAAGGAGCACACTTATAAAGTGAAAAGTTTGAGGTTCAGAGATGATTTAAACATTTTTTCACCTCGAGGTGTGGGTTCTGGGATTACTTCCTGAGAGGGGAATGATCACCTCACAATCGTTAAAAAGCACTTGGACGAGCAATTGGAAGTGTCATAACATTCCAGGCGATGGGCTTGGTGTTGGAAAGTGGGACTAGTATAGATCGTGCTGTATTTCTGTCGGCACAGAGTCTATGCCCCTGTGAGTGTATGGTGTGGAAGGTCAATTATTGAGCAGTTTAAGGCAGGAATTGATGAGTTTCTGAAGAGTTATATTCATAAGGGTTATAAGAGTGAACTGTATTTGATTGTTAAATTATGTCAATGTTAGAAATATGAGAAAACAAGTGCAGTTTCCTTACTGTTTGAAACCAGAGAATGGAAAATTGGGAACAGGGAAATGGCAGAACTATGAAGCCACTACTTCCGTTCTGTCTTCACAAAACTTTCTAACAATACAAGGAAACCCGAGTCTGGTGTGGAAAAATGATAGAGTACATTGAACATAGAACATAGTAAGTAAATGGTTTAGGAGAAATTATTGTGGCAGAAAGTAATGGTCATAGACAACACTAACATAGATTTATGAAATGGGAATTATGTTTGAGAAACAAACTGGGAGACAAATGAAAGAGAAGCAATGATGTAAAACATTATGATTTTTAGAAAAATATTGGTAAAGCTCCAAGCTCAATTTGCAAAATAAAATCTGAGTGGATTGGGGCGAATATATGGATTTGTTTCTCGAATGGGACAGCTGGAAGGAAGCAGTGAATAGAAATAAACAGACTCGTCAAGCAACAGCCTGACATTTTCTGAAAGGTATGATTCTGTGAGTATGACTATGTCCCAGACTCCCCATTACCTTCCCCAGATATCTCCTGTCTCATCAGCAGGACGGACACAGCAGAAGTGGCGGTACAGTGGGATACAGTTGGAAGGGAATTGCTCTGGGAGTCCTCAACAGTGACTCTGTATCCCAGGAAGTCTCATGACATTAGTTTGCACATGGGAAAGGAAAATTCCTGCTGATTACCATGTACCAGCCTCTCTCAACTGATAAATCATTACTCCTCCATGCAGACCAACACTTGGAGGAAGCACTGAGGGTAGCACGTACGCAAGATGTACTCTGGATGGGGAATTTCAATGTTCACCACCAGCAGTATCTCAGCAACAGCATTACTGATCAATCTGGCCAGGTCCTAAAGGATATAACTGGCGGCTGGTGATGAAGGAACCAACAAGAGGCAAATACATACTTGATCACAGCCTTACTAATTTGCCAATTTGCAGAAGTATGTGTCCATGACAGTATCGGTAAGAGTGACCACCGCATAGTCATTGTGGAGACAAAGTCACACCTGCATGTTGAGAATAACCTCCACCATTTTGGGTGGTACTATCACGGTGCTTAATCGGGCAGACTTCAAACAGATCTAGCAGCTCAAATCTGGATGTTCATAAGGTGTTGTGGGTCATCAATAGCAGTGGAATTGTACTCCCGCATAACCTCATGGCCTGGCATATTCCCCTCACAACAATTGCCATCAATCCAGAGAATCAACATTGGTTCAATGGAGTGTGCAGGATGGCAGGAGCAGCACCAGGCATACCTGACAATGAGGTGTCAGCCTGGTGAAGCCACCAATCAGAACTACTTCTGCACCAAACAGCATAAGCAGTGATAGACAGAGCTAAGTGATCCCACAAGCAACGGTTCAAATCTAAGTTCTGTAGTCCTTCCACATCTAGCCGAGAAACGTTGGGGACAATTAAACAATTCACCAGAGGAAGAGATTCCACAAATAACCCCTTCCTCCATGATGGAAGAGCCCAGCCCTTCAGTGTAGAAGATAAGGCTGATGCATTCGCAACAATCTTCAGTCAGAAATGCGGAGTGGATGATCCATTTCAGCCCCCTCCAGTGGTCCTCAGCAATTCGGTTACCAGTCATCAACCAATTCGATTCAGTCCACACGATATCCAGAAAGGATTGGAGATACTGGATACTCCATAGGGTCCATAATCTGACAACATTCTGGCAATAGTACTGAAAGTTTGTTCTCCATAACTTGCCACTCCCCGAGCCAAACTGTTTCAATACAGTTACAACAATGGTTTTACCTCTTTATGTGGAAAATTACCCCAGGTATCTCATGTATATAAAAAGGAGAACAAATCCAATCCGGCCAAATGCCACTTCATCAGTCTTCTCTCGATCATCAGTAAAGTGGTGGAAGGTCTCAGTGCTTTTAACCAGCGTCTGCTCAGCAATACCCTGGTCGATGACGCCCAGTTTGGGCTCCACCAGGGCCACTCAGCTCCTGACTCATTACCGTGATTCAAACATGGACAAAAGACCTGAATTCCAGAGGTGGGGTGAGAGTTACAGCCCTTTAAGTCAAGGCATTTGACCCTGTGTGGTATCATGGGGCCTTAGTAACACTGGAATCAATGGGTATCAGGGGCAAACTCCCTGCTGGTTAGAATCATACCTGAAACGAAGGAAGATCGTCATGGTTGATGGAGGTCAGTCAACTCAGCTCCAAATCTGTAGGAGTCCCTCGGGTAGTGACCGAAAACATCTTCAGGGCTGCTTCATCAATGACCTTCCTTCCATTTTAAGGTCAGAAGTGGGGATGTTCGCCAATGATTGTACAATGTTCTGCAACATTTGTGGCTCCTCAGATACTGAAGCAGTCCATGTTCAAATGCGACAAGATCTGGACAGTATCCAGGCTGACAAGTGGCAAGTAATATTCAGCCCACACGAATGCCAGACCGTGACCGTCACCAATAAAATACAATCTAACCTGCCTTTGGCATTCAATGGTGTTACTATCACTGAATCTCTCAGTATCAAATTTCTGGTGGGTAATCATTGCTCAAAAACGCACTGGTCTCGCCACATGAACACAGTAACTATAAGAGCAGGTCCGAAGCTAGGAATACTGCGGCGAGTAACTCACATCCTGACTTCCAAAAGTCTGTCCATCATCTACAATGCATAAGTCAGAAGTGGAATAGTTGACTCCCAATTTGCCTGGATGAGTGCAGCCCCAACAACACACAAGAACCTTTATACCATCCAGGACAAAGCAGCCAGTCTGACTGTCCCTTCATCCACAATGTTCCACCATCAACACTCAGCAGCAGCAGCAGTGTTTTACTATCTACATGCTACAATCAAATGATTCACCAAAGATCCTTAGATGCCATCGTCCCAACCCACGACCATGTCTGTCCAGAAGGACAAGGGCTACAGATGCATGGGAATACCATCATCGTCAGGTTCCCTTCTAGCTATTCACCATCCTGACTTGGAAATTTATCACCGCTACTTCACAGTCACTGGGTCAGAATCCTGGGATTCCCTCCCTAATGGCATTGGAGGTCAACCACAGCAGGTGGACTGCAGCGTTCAACAAGGCAGCTCAGACCCACTTTCTCAAGGGCAACTAGGGACGGGCAATAAATGCTTGCCGAACCAGTCATACCCAGATTCATGAAATAAGTTAATAGAAATTAACAGAGGAAGTTTGCTGAGGTGTCGCAGGGATCGGTGCTTGGGGCCCAGCTGTTCACAATGCCCTTTAAAAATTTGGTTGCTGGAATCAGATCCAATATATCCCAGCCTGCTGACAGGACTAACGGATGTGGGATTGTGAGTGGGTGAGGAGGTTATAAAAAAGCACCGAGAAGACTAAGACAAGTGGAGTGAATGGGTACATACGTGGCAGATGGAGCACAATGTGGATAGAGGTGACGGTGTGCTATTTGGTGGAAACGATAAATTGGCAGCTTACCATTTGGAAAGGATTGGTTGAAACATGTTGATCTACAAAGGGACGTATGCTCCTTTTTGTTGTTTCCTTCTGCATAAACCTCTGAGGTCCCTGCAGCGCAGAGAGTTCTGAAACCAGAAGTCAATACTGGGCATGGCAGTGGCACGCTGACCAGTGTATACAGACCCTTCAAGTGGGGAGCTGTAACACTGAAAAGGATCTGCATCTCCTTGTACACCAGTCGCTGAAAGGAATATTGCAGAAACAGAAAGCAGTGAGGAAGGTAAATGGTGTGTGGATCTTCATTTCAGGGGCATGTGAGTCCAGGAGAAAAGGTGTCTTACTGCAGCTGTACAGGGCCTTGGTGAGATCCCATCTCGAACATTGTGCAGTATTGTGTGTAGTTTTGGTCTCCTTACCTAATAAAGGACAAACCTGACATTGATGGAGAGCAGTGAAGGATGACCAGACTGATCTCTGGGATGACAGGCTTGTGGTGGGAGCAGAGTTTGGGGTGACTTGGCCAGTATTTCATGGGGTTTAGGAAAATGAGTGGAGATCTCAGTGAAATATACAAAACTCTGACAGGGTGAGACAGATTGGAAGCAGGGATGATAATTCCCCTGTCTGGGACTTGTAAAACAAGGGGCCACAGTATTAGCTACAGGCAGTCACTCTGTATTGAAATGATAATAAATGTCTGCTCTCGCTGACTGGGGAACTTGGGGAATACGCTCGCACCTGGAAACCGAGACACTGCTTATAAATAAGGATTTAGAGACAGTAAAGGGATGGTGGGAGAGCAGGAGTACGGTGGAGAAATGAAGGTCCAACCATCATTATATTGAATTGGGTAGCAAACTCGATGGACCAAACGTACTACTGCACCGCCTATTTTGTGGCTTCCCAAGGTTACTCACATTAACGGATATGTATATCGTTTGGGGTAAGTGCATTGAGGAGATTTTTTTGCATGAACAAGAATGAGGAGGCTAAATGTGTTTTCCATTCCCGATGTTTCTGTGCAGTCTGTGGGAAAGCTCTGTGAATGTTGTCACAAGCTCTCAGATGTTAGGAAGGAGGTCTCTGCAGGGTCGACAGGACTGTGTTCCCATTCCCTTTTCCGACACTGATGCAGAGGCCGGGTGTTCTGTCCGGTTTCATCCTTTCAGACCTCGGAGTAGTTTGATACAAATGAGTGCCCTTGCTTGTGGTTCAGAGACCATTGAAATGTCTATCACATGTCAGGGTCTTTGGAGTCACTTTTAGGCCAGCCCAGGAAATCATGGGAGATTCACTTCCTAAAAGTACTTTGGAGAAGGAAATTCTGTTTATAATCGATATTGGCTTCAAGGTCACTGTTACTGATCCCAGATATGAGATCTCGATATTTTATTATTTTTTTTTAACTTCCACCCACTGCCAGATCATTAGCTTGGTGTGGATTAGTAATCCAGTGACATTACCACATCAGCACCATCTCCACATGGGGACCTATCGGAAATCACACTGAGCAGGTTATTTCTGTGCTGCTTGAAAGCTCTGTCAAAAAGAACTCCCACCAATTTGACCGTCATCATGGGCCTGAGGAGGTGGTAATTGGTCAGATTGTAATTATTCCCGTCTTAGGGGAACGGACTTCGCTGAGTGATATTCCACATTGCCAGGGAGATGTCAAAGTTGGAGCTGGAATGCAACAGCTTCCCCAGGGACACGGATTGTTGTGCAGCACAAGTCTTCAGTCCTATTGCAGGAATGGAATCAGGACCCAAGCCTTTGTCGTATCTGCTGTGTTCACCTGTTTCTTCATGTGACGTGCAGCGAATCAAATTGGTTGAAGACTGGCATCTGTGATTTCGTGGGCATCATGATGAGGGTGAGGTGTATTATCGACTCAACACTACTGGCAGAGGATGGTGCAGATCAAACATCGTTCTCTTTTACACTGATGTGCAGGTCTGTTCTATTATTTAGCATGGGAATATTTGTGGAGCTCTCTCCTCCAGTAAGATGTTTAATCGTCCATCATCATTTATGACTGAATGCGGCAGGACTGCAGGGCTTCATTCAGATCTGTTGGTCAAGTCTGGTAGCTTTAATGAGTTAGCATCAGGTTAAAGTTCATGTGATTCTGACTCTGACATGTTCACCCACACTCGTCACTGAGCCATAGATGGTGTTGATGGTAATGACAGACTGAGGTGTTTCCCTGGCAAAAAAGTTACAGTTTGTGGTTTAATGCATGTCTGCCTCTCCTGCTGCTGTGGTCTACAGCACGACGTGAATACGCAGTTTCGAGCTGCAATACCTGCAATGCAATTCTGCTGTCTGTTCCCCAATTCTCACTGAGACTCATTCACCCATCAGCCCTGCACTCAGTGACCTCACCTGGTTTCTGATGTGGCAATACTTCCATTTTCAAACTCTCATTCTGCTGAGGGTCTCTCTCCCCGGGTATTGCTTCCAATCTGACACATTCCTCAAAAGCATTTAACTGATCTTAATGCAAATGTTTAATTCACCTGAATCTTTTTCCTTGAGAAATACCATCTTCTGTGTTTAAAGTCGATGTGTTTCCTCTGTTTCTTTCCCTGATCATGATTAAGAGCTTTGTAGTGTCAGTGATGCCAGCGTTATGTAGTTTCAGAGCCAATGAATTCTCTGGATTCCCAGTCATCTTCACCACATTGTATGTTTCCTCTTTTGGTTTGGTGTATTATCACTCATGGCTGCCTTGTTCTCCCATGAGCATGTTTCAAGTTCTTGGGGTTGCATTTCTGGTATTATCTTCCGAATTATCCCCAGAACCTCCTCCCATTGCTGCTCCATGGTCTTTCCTGCTCAGCTCCCCTTCCAATTAACTCTGGCCAGCTTCGCCCGCATGTCTTTGTAGTTACATTGCTCAATTATAACCACATTACATCTTGAAGACAGCGCTAGATATAAACCGAAAGGAGGAGTTTTGGGAGATGGGACACGAAGAATAATTGATGGATTTCTTAACTAGATACAAAGGGAGAACGAGAGAGAGGATATAGATCTGAAGATGTGGAAAATGAGAAAACTACATTATCAAAAGATGTAGGTGAACATCCTCCAATGTTTTGGCAATGCCTGTGTGCTGTGGTCTTTTGTACAGTACATGTACAACAGAGTAATATTTTCAAATGCTGAGTCTGAAGCCAGAATATTTATCTCCAATAATATGACAGACACTAGTTTTGGAAGGAACCCAGCAGGCCAACATATTGAAGTCCCGGTAGAAAGGGGGTTAACTGAAATAAGTTGGGACACCAGAATCAAGAATTTGTAGCACAGATCCTGGTGAGAATGAGAGATTAGAGTTGGGAATCCCAGAAAAGGAGGGAACGTTGAGAGGATCAAAACATGTTTTAATGTTTTATCAATTTTATACATCATATGCATCATTTTTCGTGTCTCTGTTGTTCATTTACAATGTATTGCGCACATATGAAAAATGCGACTTATCTGCACACACTCATTGATTAAACAGTGTATATAAAATCACTTTTCCAACATTGAAACTGTCCTGTTGTTGTGTTACGTGGATACATGAACACCAACTAGCCACCAAAAGACATGACGCACTATCACTATGTTCCATACATACAGACAAAGAAGGGCACCACTTTGACTGGTACAAAGCACACACACATACGAAGACACGCAAGGACCTTCTGAGAGGAATGGTATTATAACCAGAAGTCCATCAATAAACGCATCAATTTAGATCATGTCTACATTCTCTTGTTAAGATAACCGGAAATGACATCACCCACTTTAAGAAACCAAGACCTTTCAATAGACATGTGGGACATACCGCCAGAGCTTCAACGGAGATTCTCACTGATGATGTCACGTTATCATGGTGACGAAATCTCTAAAAACATACCTTCAAGCTCAGCGAGCTAACTTGCATACAGATAAATTGTTATTTTTTGTTTATTAATGGAATTTGGGAGTTCTCTGTGGCTCATGTATTGACCGATTATGATGTGAGGTGAGCTTTTCTAGGTGTGTGATTTTAATTAACAAAGGGGTTCGACATTGATGTCATAACAGTTTGGGGCCTCGCCGTGTGGAACTTGGACCGACTTGAACAGATTTGAGACACAACAGGTACCAGCACATTCCAACTCTTTGCGAATACAGTTTGTTCTTGGGAACGATTTCGCAGGAGGCGAGGTGGGATAGGCACCCCTTGTGGTGGAGAAGCCAAAGGAAGACTAGGGAATTGGTGATTTAAAAGAAAATTATCCAGGAATTTTTCCAGACTGTGTAGGAACAAGATCCCACTGTCATAATTTACAGCAGGAAGGAAAAACGAACGAAAAAGACAAATGGGTTGATGCTCAGTGAACTGACCCCCTGTTTGATGTAACGGTGCGGAATAAACCTGAACAGTCAGAGGATCAGTCAGAGGTGTTTAGTCCTGAAAGGCTAATGGACTTACAACTGATATATACACACACATACACACACACATACACAGAAAAGGAATCAGAATATATTGTTGAACGGTATTAACTTAAAGATAGAATCATAAAGTTAAAATGGAGACCCCGATAGGTTACTGCAGAATGGAATGGGCCGAAGTGCACCAGGCTGTGTTAGCCGCAACGTACAGTGTTACGGGTAGCTCATACACTAACTGCAGGCGGTCACTTAGGTGTTCAGAAGACTCAGGATAAGGTACAGAAGCATTTCTAGTGGCCTGGAATGCACAAGGATGCAGTTAGTTTTTGTTGTACATGTCATACATACCAAATGGTAGGTACATAACAGGCAGGAATAAAACCAGCACTTTTCTTTCCAATTCCTGCATTCGAAGAACCTTGCACGTGGGTTATGATTAATTGTATACCTCCCCTTTCTAAAGTAAAAGCGGAAACCAATACTTGCTGACCATAATGGGTGTGTCTACCAGATTTCCAGAGGCAATTCAATTATTGGAGTGTCAAGGCAAAAAGGGAGGTGGAGGAGTTGGTAGCTTTCTTTACTCGCTGTGGGCTGCCCAGAGAGATTCAGTCAGACCAAGGGTCTCATTTTACCGTTCAGCTGTTTAAGGAAGTCATGGATGGCTTAGGCATACAGCACTTCAAATCAAGGGCGTCCCATCCTGAATCCCAGGGAGCCTTGGAAAGTTAGCATCAGATGCTGAAGACTATGTTAACAGCGTACTGTCAGGGTTGGCCAAATGATTGGGATAAAGGTGCCCCATTAAATTGTTTGCCATTAGCGATGGCCCCAAATAAATCTACTCACTTTACTTCCTTTGAGATAATATTCGTACATGAAGTGAGAGGTCCTTTGAAATTAATTAAATATAAATTGACAGGACCGAAGTTGGAAATCTCACACCTGGAATATGTTTACGAGGTAAAGGAGAGAGTAGATGGAGTCGGTGAGTTTGCTAAGCAGTATCTGAAGAGCACAGCATAGAGTGAAGCAGGTGGCAGATAAAAACACTGAAACTTTGAAGATTTCCCGTGGGGATGATGTATTAGTATTACCACCAGTGGTAAGAAATCTCTTCAAATCCAGATTTAGTGGCCCGTTTCAAATTAAAAAAAAAACGTGGAGTCAGTTAAACTATCTAGTAAATATACCAGAGATGACAAAAAACTTTATCGAGTATTTCATATGGATGGATAATGCACCAGCCACATTTAAGACTGAGAAACAGAGTTGTGGCCATACGAACAAATTGTGCAGCTTATCTGTATGATGTAGTGATCTTTAGCAAGTGATTGAAAGCTCACATTTTACAGTTGACAGAGCATGTTGAACGATTACAAGAAGCAATCTTGGTAATAAACTTAAAGAAAACAGAATTCGCGAAGGTAGAGGGGACGTTCTTGGGACATTACATTGGACATGGAAGGTTGACCCCATGGAACACAAAGACGAAGGGCTTTGAGGAATTTCCACGACCATCCTCGAAGAAAGAGGTGCTTCGATTTTTGGAACTGAGTGGATTCTATCGGAAGTTTGTTCCAAATATCCGCAGGGTATTGGCACCACTGATGGATTTATTAAAGAAGAACACAGAATTGTGGTGGACAAAACAATGCCAGGAGGCATTTGAGAATTTTAAAGCAGGATTAATCACCACACCAGCTTTAGCTACACCAAATATTCTGAAACCCTTTGAAAATTGTGTTTGATGCTCGGGATATAGGGGTCAGAGATGTATTGATACAGAAAGAAGATGATGGAATTGAATGGTTAATTGGCTACTTCTCGAAAAATTCAATATCCACCAGAAAAAAAATACAAAATCTCTATTATTAAACAAGAATGATTAAGTTTCACACTGGCCTGTCAATATTTTAATGTGTATATGACAAACAAATTGTTGGAGATGGTTATGGACAACGACAAATCTCTCACATTTTTTGGAATATTTAAAGACCAGAATATGAGACTACTTCATTGGAGTCTTACCTTACCGACTTTAAACTCACAAAATGTACATGCTGTGGCTCCAACAATGTGATAGCAGATGGGTTTTCGCGGAGTTAAAGGAAAGCAGTTTAGATTAGATTTGACTTATTCCAGTGTTGTATTGGTGTGCAGAATTAATATGAATGATATAACTGAGATTAACATTTTGTATTTCATATAATTGGGATTAAGAATTAGAGGAAAAGGAATGATGCCATCTTTTCATTCTGCTGGTTCATTTTATTTTCTGAAGTGGGAAGATGTTATGAAGCCAAAAACATGTCTGGAAACTTTAAGACACATCGGGTTTTGTTGAATAGAAATTAAAGCCACAGATGCCAGCTACAGGTCACACTGTTCCACATGTCACCATTTGCTGAGAAATGGATACCTGAGTTTTGGTTGCTGTTTTGACAACCATTCAAATCCAACCAAAGAGTTTAAATAACGCTCAGGATACCAGAAACCAACAGAATTTGAATATTATTGTTTGGACACCTGGACAGCAATCAAATTATGAGAATTATTATATCATGGGGAGCATATAAACCCAGCATTTTGAAAATAGAGGGAGAGCCACTGCCATCCAACAGCAGAGCAACTGCTGTAGAGCAGGAATGCTATCTGGCCATCTCAAACACTCACTATCAAAGACACATGTTCATGTAAACCTACTTGCAATGAAAAGAAAATGACCCAGGGAGATCAGCAGCTGAAAGAGTGAACACAGCGGGGAAGATAGAGACTGAATGGTCTTGAGATTTTAATGTTTCATATGTTGTTGGAACAGCATATTTTTACAGAGTTGGAGTCAGATAGTAAGTAGCTAAGAAAAGAGGGGCTTGTATTTGTGAATAGTTGTTGTTTAGTGTTCACTATTTAAGATAAGAAACTAACTTGATAATTTTTGTTTAAATAGTGGAATGTAGGAGATCTCTGTCGCTCATATTTTAACAGATTACAATGTGAGGCGAGGTTTTCTGGGTGTTTGGGTCTAACTAACAGAGGGGTTCGACTCCACCTTGTAAATGTCCATCCACGCTAACCCCATTTCTCTGCAGTTGGGTCATATGCTTCCAGTCCTTTCCTATCCACATATTTATCCAAATGTTTTTGAAATGTTGTTAATGTACACCCCTCAACCACATCTGCTGGCAACTCATCCATGTCTCATCCTCTGTGTAAAGAAGTGGCCCCTCAGGTTCCCTTTTATTGCTTCTCCTTTAACCTTAAACTGATTCCCTCAAATCCTCGATTCTCTACACCTTGGAAAAAGACTGAAAGCATTAACACTATCCATACTCCTCGTGATTTTATACAGCTCCATAAGGACTCCCTCAGTCTCTTACACGCTAAAGAAAAGGTCCTAGCTTGTCCAACCTCTCCCTATAACTCAGACCACTGGGTCCTGGCAACGTCTTTGTAAATTTCTTCTGCACTCTTTCTCATTTAATAACATCCTCCTCATGACAAGGTGACAAAACGGAACACAATACTCCAAGTGCGGCCTTAGCAAAGTCCTGTGTAACTGCAACATAAGGTCCCAACTTCTGTACTCAATATCCTGCCTGATGAAGGCCAATGTGCCAAAAGCCTTCTTCACTTCCCTGTCTTCCGGTGACTCCACTCTCAGAGAACTGTGCACCTGAACACCAAGGTCCCTCTGCCCACTGCACCCCTTAAGACCCTCCCATTAACCAGGAAACTCCGACATTGATATGAGTTTCCAAAATGCAAGACCTCACGCTTCTATATTAAATTCCATTTGCCATTTCTCGGTCCATCTCCCACCTGATTAAGGACCTGCTGCAATTTCTGATAAACTTCCTCACTGATCATGCTCCCAATTACTTTAGTGTCATCGGCAAACTTACTAATCATACCTTGTACATTCTCAACCAAATCATAGATAACAAACAGCAATGGACTAAGCCTCCGGTCTGACAAGCATCCTTCCACTCAACACTCTGCTTCCTACCATCAAGCCAACTGTGTATCCAATTGGCCAGTTCCCCCGCATTTTACGAGATGTAACCTTCCAGAGCAGCTTGCCATGTGGAACCTTATCAAAGGCCTTACTTAACACCATAGAGACTACGTCTATCACTCTGCCCTCATCAAACGTCCTGGTAACTTCATCAAAGGACTCTAAGAAATTTGGGAAGCATGATCTCCCACTCACAAGTCTATGCTGACTGCTCCGAGTCAATCCCTGTGTAAGTAATGGGTGCAGTCAATGGTATGCTGTCCTTCATTGTAAGATGATTCGAGTACATAAGTAAAGCCGTCTTCCGGCTGTTGTAGAGCCTTGCTGAGAGAGCATGTGGGGCACTCTGTACAGATTTGATCTCCTTTGTAAGGAATGATCTCCTTACCACAGACACGGGTGATGGTAACATGAGGATAGAGTGAATAAACTGAGTGTTAAATCTGTAGAGACGTGAGAGATGAAGAAATTGTGATGCCGAAATACGAGGAGTGGCAGCGATCACTTATTTCCAAAAGAGACATTGACAGGGAGAGAAATTCTATACTTTACCCAGGATTGATTTGTTTGATTTATTGTCACGTGTACCTCAGTACAGGGAAACACTTTGTTTATGAGCAGTGGAGGCAGATCATAGTAAGCATGGCCAGGCAGATCATAGGGTGGAAATAGACTTGGACAGAGTAAGGCACACAGGATACACTGAACAGGACATGCAGTAGACAAGATCAAGATGAACAAGACCAGCATTATTTGAACTTAGAGAGTCCATTCATCAGTCTAACGTGACTTTCCTAATAGTTTATATGCTTAAATTAACTCTCCTCACATTATTCTGCAGTCGGTGAGTGAACCCTGTATTGAACATCAGGTTATTCACAATCCCCAACAGCAGCCACAATACCTTCCAACTGAAACAGGTAGCCATACCCATCGGCCTCCGCCCTACATAGAGAACACCAGGCTGTCTTCTTGGAGATGGAAGACGCCTTCTTGAGACTTCACACCAGACATATGGCTTCCCTGCTCACCACTAGAAAACTACGTTAAAGTCCCACATGTGTATCATAAACAACAGAGCTAAGAGGAACAACGTGGAACAGTCTGTCTGTGCAGCCTCTGCCCCTCTTGTTCATCATGTTAGAGCATCAATTAGGAGACACTTACGAGTGCCGATGCTGGAGATCAGAGTCGAGCATCAATTGCTGGAAAAGCACTGCGGGTCAGGCAGCATCTGAGGACCAGGAGAATCGACATTTTGGGCATAAGACATTCATCAATAATCAGCAAAAATTACCTCATTCTGCCCCCGTGTAAGTGCATTGAGGTGGGAATGGCCTCCTGCTGTTGTTGTATAAGTGACTCAAGGGAGTGATTGGCTTCAACCTCGTCCGAGTGGACAGGGCCAAGGGCCTGACTGGTTAACCCTGGTTCGTGTTTGACAGCTCATTGTACTGACTAGTGTGGCAATGCTGCAGCTTTAAGAGGTTATTTTGTCCTGCAATATTTTAAGAGAGATTGAACGATTGTTACCAAGCTGGCTAGTTAAGACCACTTGAGTAACAGCTAGTGAGGCCTTGTGTTTATTTTAATGCAGCCTGAATGGGTGTGGCCAGCTCTCACAGATTAGGATCTCTGGGTTTTGGTTTCTCAGTGACATCAGAAACTGTTGGGGTCTCCACAGAGTTGGAAGCTTCAGTGAATGTTTCCTGGTTGCAACCCTCTCTGAAATTTCTCTTGATGCTGTTTTTAATTCATGGATTGGAGAAATTTTTGTGACATTCTGTGTCTGAATATTTCTTTTTGCCAAGGGCTGTGTTTATGGGAGTTTCCTATATTCGAACAGTTCATTAGTAATAGTTCCTAGATCTATTATTCTGTTAACTTGTCCAATAGAATTGCGTTATTCTAAATTCCTCTTTCTTTGGTTTCATTTTCTCTTTCGTGTTGAAGTAGATAGTGTTTATCTTCACACCAAGTAGTTTGACCAGTCACATTGCATCTGGAACAGACACTTTACATTTCCTTTAAAATACGAAAACATTAGAATCTACGCTACGACCTTCAAATATTTTCGAGGGGCTCTGGTGTGGTCCATTACACTAGACTCCTTCCCTTCCTGAGTAATAGGCTGGAGGCACTGAATGGGCTGTCCCTGTTCTTCTCCAATAGTGTCAATGGGCTGAATGGTTTGCTCATATTCCTGTGAATCCAGCGCGAGGTGCTGAATGAACTCTTATTTTACTGTGGCAATGTGCAGTACCTGCCAGTGCTGTTACATGAATGTTATGGACATTTTAACAGCACAAGGCTCAATGGAATCTGGATCCTGCTACACATTGACAATGACCAGTTCAGGAGCTGACGGGGGGCAAAGTGTTCTGAACATTGTGGAATCTTCAGCGACCATTCCCACTTCTGATCTTATGTTGTGGAGGGTGGGGGCGGGGAGACATTGATGAAGTAGCTGAAGATGTTTGTGAAGGGGAAGCTACCCTGAGGATCTCCCACAAAGGTGACCCAGGACTAAGATGATGAACATCTTCCTTTGTGCCATGTTTGACCCCAAACACTGGAGAGGTTACTCTGATTCCCTTTAAGTCCAGTTTTGTTAAGGTCATTTATGTCAACAGAAGTTAACCACTGCCTTGATATCAGGGCCAGTCATTTTTACCTGAACCCTTGTCTCAACCTCTTTTGTTCACATCAATAGGCCATGATTTCGGAGCAGCAAGTGTTTTCTTCAAACAGGTGGTATTGAATGTCAGGATTTCTCTTCTAAAGAGTGTTCGGGGAGCTAGATGACTGAACGTGTTAGGAGAGGAGGTGTATGGACATTGACCTGTCAGAGAGTTGAGGGCGATGAAGAATTGGATATGAAAGAGGATTTGATACCGAGAGCAGATCAGTCATGATTTTAAAGAAGGGCAAGGCAGGCTTGGGGGGTGAACAACATGCCCCTGTTTCTGATATTCTCACATTCTGTTATTGGAAAGTTAGTGGGTGTTATTTTCATGAATGTTCTCTTATTGAATGTTGCAGACAGGGAGACCAGAGGATTTTGTGAGCCATCCCTGAGTGAGGTATGGGGGCTGTATTCACACTGAATCTGGATGTACAACATGACCAACAAATGAAGCACAAGTTGCAGAGAGGGGAAGCTCTGTGAAGAGAGATGAGGGGCCTCTTTCGTACCCAGCCTGGGTTTTACAATTCCCAATTCACTTCAAACCGCGTGGGACAGTACTGAGGGGCTGAATGGTCTCCTGTGTTTCTGTGCAACAGGTTATAGGAGTAAGTAGTCTCCAACTGCTCCTGTCTAGCAGGTTTGAGGGGCTGAATGAAACACAGGAACATGGGACTGAGGAGCAGGAGTGGGTCATTAGATACTTTGAGCCTTCTCCACCAGGGACTAAAATTGTAGCTGATCAGATTGTGGTCTCAGCCCCACTTTCCTGTCTGCATCCCATTGTGCATGACTCACTTCTCTGTCAAATATTTAACTAATGCAGCTTTCAATCAATGTGAAGACAGAGACACGATAACCTTCCACTGAAGAGAATTCCGACTTGAAAGGTCCTTTCAGAATTATTCGTCATCCCTCTATTCGAATCAGAGAGTCATGCAGAATGGAAACAGACCCGTTAATCCAATCTGTTCACTCCGATCAGATATCAAATTTGATTTTGTCCCATTTGCCAGCATTTGGCCAATAATCCTCCTGTGATTGTACCCGTCTTGACCACTTCCTCTGACTGCTCTTTCGGTCCACACACCACTCTCTGTGTGAAATATTTACCTTCAGGTCCCTTCTAAATCATTCGCCCTCTCCCCTTCAACCTATGCTGTCTTGTTCCGAACCCCCCTTCCCCCCCACCTATCCTTGGGAGCAGAACATGGCTGTTCAGAATATCCATTCCCCTGTTGATTTTAAAAACCTCTATAATGTTGCCTCTCAACCTCTCACACTCCAGGGGGAAACACCTCAACGTAATCAGCCTCTCCCTATATCTCAAGCCTCCAGTCCTGGAACATCCATGTAAGTCATTTCTGCAGAAAACCAAGTTGTACGCAGTATTCTTAAAGTGGCGTCACCAACACCCTGTACAGATGCACCATATCACCACAACTCCTATATTCAATGCTCTGACTGATTTAGACAAATGTGCCAAATGTGTTCAGCACCACGCTGTCTACCTGCGACTCACTGCTACAGGTAATCATGTACGTAAACATCAGAAAGTTAACATGATGGTAGTGCCAGCAGATAGGAGGACCAGTGATACATTAATCATTATTGAGATTAGATTGTGTTGGGATCATGAGCTTAACATGTCAGGAAGTGAAATCAAATCAATGGGTTCAGGGTGGGTTACATACAAAATAACAGATAGCCCGGAGTGAGTTACAGCCTAGAATCTAATCGAGGGTTTCAGGGTAGTTTATATCCAGAATAACAGGTAGCCCGCAGTGAGTTACAGCCTGGAATCCAATCGAGGGGTTCAGGGTGGTTTATTGACAGAATAACAGATAGCCTGGAATGTGTTACAGATTGGAAACTAATCGAGGGATTTAGGATGGTTTATGTACAGAAAAACAGATACCCTGGAGTTAGTTACAGCCTGGAATCTAATCGAGGGGTCCAGGGAGTTTTAGATACAGAATAACAGATAGCCCGGAGTGAGTTACAGCCTGGAATCTAATCGAGGGATATGTTACGCTTTTTATGTGAAATAACTTGTATCTGGGAGTGAGTCACAAAGTGTACTATTGGCCAAGTGGCTTCAAATCTTGACTCACATAAACATAATGCAGTCACAAACTACACAACTTTACTGACTCCCAACTTTCCGTGTTTGAGGACTATCCTCCTCTGTTCTCCCCTTTCACTAAAAGTATTAATGTACCTTTTATACTGCACTGCCATTCTAGTTATAGTGCTACCTATCTCTCACTGTCCCATTTATCTTCAATCCTGTTGAAAGATACTTAAACCAACAGAGACACAAAGTTCCAGAAAAGCTTTGTTCAATTGCAGGTGCATTATTTTCTTTTATTTGTAGATAACACACAATTTGAACCAACAGAAGGCCAGTGTGGAATTTGAGAAACCCTTCAATTTGGGATGAGGCCTAGCCAGGCGGGATTCTGATCCAACTCTGCAAATCTACAATACAGCGGCTGAGCTCTATCCGGTTTTGAATAGTATGTCTCTCTTATATATTAGGATCTTGGAAAGTAAGGCAGACCTTACTGGAATGTCACATTGTCTCTCCGCATTCACTGTAAACAGGTTCTGGGATTTTCATTTTAATCACCTTCAAAGAGCTGTTTCCATTTCCTATCTCTGCAAGCATCAATGAATGGAAATGACTTTTGACACGTTGCCTCCTCTCCCTTGCTGAAAGTATTCCTGACACAAATCGGTCAGGAGACATTTTAGATTTGTCCACAGCCACCATTTTATATCGGCAAAACTGCACTACTACTGTGTGCAGTTCTGATCTCCAAATTTGAGGAAAGACATTCTGGCTATTGAGGGAGTGCAGCGTAGGTTCACGAGGTCAATTCCTGGGATGGTGGTATTACCTTACACTGAAAGACTGAAGCGACTGGGCTTGTAAACCCTTGAGTTTAGAAGACTGAGAGGGGATCGGATTGAGACGTTAAAGATTATGAAAGGCTTGGACACTCTGGCAGCAGGAAACATGTTTCCACTGATGGGTGAGTACCGAACCAGAGGACACAGCTTAAAAATACGGGGTAGACCATTTAGGACAGAGATGAGGAGAAACTTCTTCACCCAGAGAGTGGTGCGGAATGCTCTGCCCCAGAGGGCAGTGGAAGCCCAGTCTTTGGATTCATTTAAGAAAGAGTTGGATAGAGCTCTCAAAGATAGTGGAATCAAGGGTTATGGAGAGAAGGCAGGAACAGGATACTGATTAGGAATGATCAGCCATAGTCATATTGAATGACAGTGCAGACTCTAAGGGCTGAATGGCCTACTCCTGCACCTATTGTCTTTGTCTATTGTCTATTGAGTGTGTATAAATTAGGAAAAGCAAGAGAGACTGGCAACATCAATGCAGTTTGAAAATATATAAAACATTGAACACGCACACAGAATTACACACAAACAGACATACACAGACACACAGAATCACACACACACAGAAACAGATACCTTCCAGGAGGTGTTTCCATTTCCCATCTTGCAAGGGAATTCATGTTATGATGATGCATTCATGCAGGACAACAAACAGCTTTTGAGACTTTCCCCATTGTGACTGAAATTCAGCCCCAATCTGAAACTTGGAGATATGTAACAGGACAGAAATGAACCAGCAGCTTCCTGTGTTCCTCCTCTCAATGTAACATTTGACCATTTAGTTTATCTTGTCTTCGGTCTAACATCCAACAAGGATCACTTCACAGATCCACTAACAGATCCCCAGGAGTGAGTTCCAGACTGGAATCTAATTGAGGCGTTTAGGGTTTACGCACAGCAGAAGAGATACCCAGGAGTGAGTAACAGACTGGGATCTAATCGAGGGGTTTAAGGTGGTTTACATACAGAACAACAGATAATAAGGGATAAGTCACAAAATCACAGAGTCATACAGTCATAGAGATGTACAGCATGGAAACAGACCCTTTGGTCCAACCTGACCATGCCGACCAGATATCCTCACCTACTCTAGTCTCTTTTTCAAGCGCTTGGCCCATCTCCCTCCAAACCTTCCCATTCATATACCCATCGAGCTGCATTTTAAATGTTGCAATTATACCAGCCCCCACCACTTCCTCTGACAGTTCATTCCATTCATGTACCACCCTCTGAGTGAACAAGTTGCCCCTTAGGTCTCTTTCATATTACCTCTCACACTGAACCTATGCCCTTTAGTTCTTTACTCCCCACCCCAAGGAAAAGACTTTGTCTATTTATCCTATCCATGCCCGTCATGATTTTATAAACCTTGATAAGGTCACGCCCCAGCCTCTGATGCTCCAGGGAAAACAACCCCAGCCTATTCAGCCTCTCCCTGTAGCTCAAATCCTTTAACCCTGACATCCTCCTTGTAAATCATTTCTGAACTCTTCCAAGTTTCACAACATCCTTCCGATAGAAAGAGGATCAGAATTGCATGCCCATATTCCAACAGTGGCCTAACCCATGTCCAGTCCAGCCGCAACATGACCTCTCAATGCCTATACTCAAAACACTGACCAATAAAGGCAAGCATACCAAACGCTGCCTTCATTATCTTATCCACCTGCCACTCTACTCTCACGGAGCTACGAACCTGCACTTCAAAGTCTCTTTGTTCAACAACTGTCCCTCGGACCTGACCATTAAGTGTATAAATCCTGCTCAAATTTGCTTTCTCAAAATGCAGCGCCTCGTGTTTATCGAAGTGGAAGAGAATTGAAGGTTTTGGGATTTTTTTGAAACATGCCAGTCACATATACATGGAAGTGAGTTACACGTTGGAATCTAATCGAGAGGGTTACGGGTGATTCATATAATCCCGACAGTGGGGAAACAAGCCCTTCAGACCAACAAGACCACACTGACCCACAGAAGAATAACCCATCCAGACCCATTTCCCCACATTTTCCCCTGACTAATGCACCTCACGCACACATCCCTGAATACCATGGGCAATTTTAAAAGGGTTTGGATGAGATGGTTAATATACAGAATAACAGATACCCAGGAGTGTGATACAGACGGGAAACTAATCAAACGATTGAAGTGGCCAATGTACAGAGTCCCTTAAAATTGGAAGTCAGTTACAGATTGGAAATTTATCAATTGGATTCGGGACAATAACAGATACCCCAGAGTGAGTTACAAACTGGAACCTAATCGAGGGTTTCAGGGTGATTTATATGCAGAATAACAGGTAGCCCGGAGTGAGTTAGAGTAATGGAATCATAGAGATGTACAGCATGGAAACAGACCCTTCGGTCCAACCTGTCAATGCCGACCAGATATCCCAACCCAATCTAGTTCCACCTGGCAGCACCTGGCCCATGTCCCTCCAAACCCTTCTTATTCATATACTCATCCAAATTCGTCTTAAATGTTGCAATTGTATCAGTCTCCACCACTTCCTCTAGCAGCTCACTCCATACACCTACCACCTTCTGCGTGAAAAAGTTGTCCCTTAGGTCTCTTTCATATCTTTCCCCTCTCAAACTAAACATATGCCCTCGAGTTTTGGACTCCCTTACCCCAGGGTAAACCTCGATATGTTCACCCCTCAGCCTCTGACATTCCAGGGAAAACAGCCCCAGACTGTTCAGCCTCTCCCTGTAGCTCCAATCCTCCAACCCAGGCAACATCCTTGTAAATCTTTTCTGAACCCTTTCAAGTTTCACAACATCTTTTCGATAGGAAGGAGACCAGAATTGCACGCAATATTCCAAGAGTGACCTAACTAATGTCCTGTATAGCCGCAACATGACCTCCCAACTCCTGTAATCGGTACTCTGACCAATAAAGGAAAGCATACAAAACGCCTTCTTCACTATTCTGTCTACCTGCGACTCCACTTTCAAGGAACTATGAACCTGCACTCCAAGGTCTCTTTGTTCAGCAACACACCCTAGGACCTTACCATTAAATGTAGAAGTCCTGCTAAGATGTTTTTTCCAAAAAATGCAGCACCTCGCATTTATCTGAATTAAACTCCATCTGTCACTTCTCAGCCCATTGGCCCATCTGGTCCAGATCCTGTTGTAATCTGAGGAAACCCTCTTCGATGTCCACTACACCTGCAATTTTGGTGTCATCTGCAAACTTACTAACTGTACCTCTTATGCTCGCATCCAAATCATTTAAATAAATGACAAAACGTCGAGGGCCCAACACTGATCCTTGTGGCACCTCACTTTTCACAGGCCTCCAGTCTGAAAAACAACCCTCCACCACCACCCTCTGCCTTCTACCTTTGAGCCAGTTCTGTATCTAAATGGCGACTTCTCCCTGTATTCCATGACATCTAACCTGCTAATCAGTCTCCCATGGGCAACCTTGTTGAACGCCTTACTGAAGTCCTTATCGATCACATTACACTGCTCTGCCCTCATCAATCTTCATTTTTACTTCTTCAAAAAATTCAATCAAGTTTGTGAGACATGATTTCCACACGCACAAAGCCATGTTCACAATCCCGCATCAGTCCTTGCCTTTCCAAATTCATGTACATCCTGTCCCTCAGGATTCCCTCCAACAACTTTCCCACCGCCGAGGTCAGGCTGATCGGTCTATAGTCTTTAACGCCCTTCTTATACATTGGCACCACGTTTGCCAACCTCCAGTCTTCCAGCACCTCAACTGTGACTATCGATGACACAAATATCTCAGCAAGAGGCCCAGCAATCACTTCTCTAAGCTTCCCACAGAGTTCTCAGGTTAGTGGGCGGCACGGTGGCACAGTGGTTAGCACTGCTGCCTCACAGCGCCTGGAGACCCGGGTTCAATTCCTGCCTCAGGCGACTGACTGTGTGGAGTTTGCACGTTCTCCCCGTGTCTGCGTGGGTTTCCTCCGGGTGCTCTGGTTTCCTCCCACAGTCCAAAGATGTGCAGGCCAGGTGAATTGGCCATGCTAAATTGCCCGTAGTGTTAGGTAAGGGGTAAATGTAGATGTAGGGGTATGGGTGGGTTACGCTTCGGCGGGGCGGTGTGGACTTGTTGGGCCGAAGGGCCTGTTTCCACACTGTAAGTAATCTAATCTAATCTAATCTGATCAGGTCCTGGGGATTTATCCACCTTTAACCATTTCAAGACATCCAGCACTTCCTCCTTTGTATATCTGCAACATTTTCCAAGATGTCACCATCGATTTCCTTGCAGCCTTTACCTTCCATATCCTTTTCCACAGTGAATACTGATGCAAAATATTCATTTAACATCTTCCCCATTTTCTGTGGCTCCACACAAAGGCCGCCTTGCTGATCTTAGAGGGGCCCTAATCTCTCCCTAGTTACCCTTTGACCTTAATTTATTTGTAAAAACACTTTGGAATCTCCTTAATTCTATTTTCCAAAGCTATCTCATGTCCGCGTTTTGCCCTCCTGATTTCCCTCTTAAGTATAATCCTACTTCCTTTATACTCTTCTAAGGATTCACTCGCTCTATCCTGTCTATACCTGACATATGCTTCCTTCTTTTTCTGAACGAAACACTCAATTTCTTTCGTCAGCCTGCATTCCCAGTAACGACCAGCCTTACCTTTCAACCCTGACAGGAAGTTACAGACTGGAATCGAATCGCGGTGTTCATGGTGGTTTATATACGGAATAACAGATAGCCCGAAGTGAGTTACAGCCTGGAATCTAATCGAGGGGTCCAGGGTTGTTTATATACAGAATAACAGATATTCTGGGGTGTGTTACAGCCTAGAATCTAATTGAGGGGTTCAGGCTGGTTTATATGCAGAATAACAGATACCCCGGACTCAATTACAGCCTGCAATGTAATCGAGGGGTTTAGGGTTGTTTATATACAGATTAACGGATATCCCGCAGTGAGTTACAGCCCGGAATCTAATAGAGGGGTTAAAGGAGGTTAGGACACAGAATAACAGATAGCCCAGGGTGTGTTACTGCCTGGAATCTGATCAATGTCTGTTCACTTTAAGATAGGACGGGTTTTGCTGAATCGAAAGTACAGCCACCGATGCCAGCTAAAGGTCAGACTGTTCCAAATGTAACAATTAGCGGGGAAATGGAAGACTGGGTTTTGGTTGCTGTTTTGACAGCAATTCAAATGCAATCAAAGACTTTAAATAATGCTCAGAATATCCGAAGCCAATGGAATTTGAATATTATTATTCGGACACCTGGAAATCAATCAAATTATGAGAATTATTGTATCATGGGAAGTAAATAAATCCAGCATTTTGAAAATAGAGGGAGAGCCGCTGCCATCCAACAGCAGATTAAATGCTGTAGAGCTGGTGTGCTAACTGGCCATCTCAAACACTCTCTATCAAAGACACATATTCATGTAAAACATACTTGCATTAAAACAAACATGACCCAGGGAGATCAGCAGCTGAAAGAGTGAACACAGCGGGGAAGATAGAGACTGTGTGGTCTTGAGATTGTAACGTTTAATATGTGTGTTGTTGGAACAGCATATTTTTTACAGATTTGGTGTCAGATCGTAAGTAGCTAAGAAAAGAGGGGCTTGTATTTGCGAATAGTTTTTGTTTCGTGTTCACTATAAAAGTTAAGAAACTAACTTGATGATATTTTTTTTAAATATTGGAATGCAAAATATTGGAATGCAGGAGATCTGTGTAACTCATGTGTGAACAGATTACAATGTGAGGCGAGCTTTTCTGGGTGTTTGGTTTTAATTAAAAAAGAGGTTGAATCCACCTTGTAACTGTCCATTCACACTAACCCCATTTCCCTGCAGTTGGCCCATATCCTTCTCGTCCTTTCCTATCCGCATATTTATCCAAATACTTTTGAAATGTTGTTAATGTACCCCCCTTAGCCACATCTTCTGGCAGCTCATCCACGTACCAGCCATTTATGTAAATAAGTGGTCCCTCAGGTTCCATTTTATTCCTTCCTCTTTAACATTAATCTGATCCCCTCTCGTCCTCGATTCTCTATAATTGGAAAATACTGAGAGCATTCACCCTATCCATATCCCTCATGACCTTATACAGCTCTATAAGGTCCCCCCTCAGTCTCCTCCACTCTAAAGAAAAAGTCCTAGATTGTCCAACCTCTCCCTATAACTTGGACCATTGGGTCCTGGCAATGTCCTTGTAAATTTCTTCTGCACTCTTTCTAATTACATTATATCCTTCCTATAACAAGTTGACAAAACTGAACACAATACTCCAAGTGTTGCCTTACAAAAGTCCTGTGTAACTGCAACATAAATTCCCAACTTCTATACTCAATGTCCCGCCTGACGAAGGCCAGTGTGCCAAAAGCCTTCTTCACTGCCCTGCCTACCTGTGACTACACTCTCAGGGAACCGTGCACCTGAATTCCAAGGTCTCTCTGCCCACTACACCCCTTAAGGCCCGCCCATTCACCGTGAAACTCCCACCTTGATTTGAGATTCCAAACTGCAAGACCTTACACATGTATATTAAATTCAATTTGCCATTTCTCAGCCCACTCGCCCACCTTATTAAAGTCCTGCTGCAATTTCTTATCAAATTCCTCACTGATCATGCTCCCACTTATTTTAGTGTCATCTGCAAACTTACTAATCATGCCTTGTACATTCTCAACCTAATCATAGATAACAAAAAGCTATGGACCCAACCGCCAGTCTGACAAACATCCTTCCACTAAACCCTCTGCTTCCTATCAACAAGCCAACTGTGTATCCAATTGGCCAGTTCCCCCAGTAGTCTACGTGATGGAACCTTCCAGACCAGTCTGCCATGTGGAACCTTATCAAAAGCCTTACTGAAATCCATAGAGACTACATCTACCGCTCTGCCCTCATCAACATTCTTGGTCACTTCACCAAAGGACCCTAAGAAATTTGGGAAGCATGATCTCCCACTCACAAGTCTATGCTGACCGGTCTGAATCAAACCCTGTGTAAGTAATGGGTGCAGTCAATGGTATGCCGTCCTTCATTGTAAGATGATTCGAGTACATAAGTAAAGCCATCTTCTGGCTGTTGTCGAGCCTTCCTGAGAGAGCATTTTGGAGCATTCTCGACAGATTTGATGTCCTTTGTAAGGAATGATCTCCTTACCACAGACACGGGTGATGGTAACATGAGGATCGAGTGAATAAGCTGAGTGTTTAATCTGTACAGCTGTGAGAGACGAAATAATTTTGATCCTGAAACACGAGGAGTGGCAGCGATCACTTATTTCCAAAAGAGACATCGACAGGGAGAGAAATTCCATACTTTACCCAGGATTGATTGATTTGATTTATTGTTACGTGTATTTCAGTACAGGGAAACACTTTATTTATGAGCAGTGGAGGCAGATGGCCAGACAGATCATAGGGTGGAAATAGACTTGGACAGAGTAAGGCATACAGGTTACACTGAACAGGACAAACACTAGACAAGATCAACATGAACAAGATCAGCAATATTTGAAATTAGAGCATCCATTCATCAATCTAACGTGGCCTTCCAAATAGCTTATATGCCTAAATTACCTCTCCCCATGTTATTGTGCAGTCAGCGTGTGAACACTGTCCTGAACGTCAGGTTATTCACAATCCCCAACAGCAGCCACAATACCTTCCATCTGGAACAGGTATCCATTCCCATCAGCTTCCACTCTACATAGAGAACACCAGGCTGTCTTTTCAGAGATGAATGATGCCTTCTTGAGACTTCACACAAGACATATGGCTTCCCTGCCCACCACTAGAAAACCATGTTAAAGTCCCACATGTGTATCATGAGCAACGGAGCCACGAGGAACAACGTGGAACAGTCTATCTGTGCAGCTTCTGCTTCACTTGGTCATCATGTTGGAGCATAAATTAGGAGACAGTGAAGACAGCCGAGAGTCGATTGCTGGAAAAGCACAGCAGGTCAGGCAGCATCCTTGAAGCAGGAGATTCGACGTATTGGGCTGTGTTTATGGGATTTTCCTATATTGGAACAGTTCATTAGTAATTGTTACTAGATCTATTATCGTGTTAAGCTGTCCAATAGAATTACGTTATTCTAAATTCCTCTTTCTGTGGTGTTATTCTTCTTTGTATTGAAATAGATGGTATTTTGCTTGAGAGCGAGTAGTATGACCAGTCACATTGCATCTGGAACAGGCAGTTTACATTTCCATTAAAATAAGAAAACATTCGAGTCCAGACTACCGCCTTCAAATATTTTCAAGGGGCCCTGGTGTGGTCCATCACACTAGACTCCTTCTCTTCCTGAATAATAGGCTGGACGCACTGAATGGGCTGTCCCTGTTCTTCTCCAATAGTGTCAATGGGCTGAATGGCTTCCTCATATTCCTTTGAAACCAGCGTGAGGTGATGAATGAACTCTTGTTTTCCTGTGGCAATGCGCAGTGTCAGACAGTGCTGTTACATGAATGTTACTGACACTTTAACAGCACAAGCCTGAATGGAGTCTGGGTCTTGCTGCAGATGGACACAGACCAGTTCAGGAGCTGACAGGGGGACACAACGTTCTGATCATTGTGGAATCTTCAGTGACCATCCCCACTTCTGTTCTTATGTTGCGGAAGGTGGGGGCGGGGAGACATTGATGAAGCAGCTAAAGATGTTTGTGAAGAGGAAGCGAACCTGAGGATCTCCCACAGAGGTGACCCAGGACTGAGATGGTGAACATCTTCCTTTGTGCCATGTTTGACTCCAAACACTGGAGAGGTTACTCTGATTCCCATTAAGTCCAGGTCCTTGATGTCAACAGAAGTCAACCACTGCCTTGATATCGGGGCCAGTCATTTATATCTGAACCCTTGTCTCGACCTCTTTTGTTCGCATCAATAAGCCATGATATAGGAGCAGCACGTGTTTTCTTCAAACGGGTGGTATTGAATGTCAGGATTTCTATTCTCAAGGCTGTTCGGGGAGCTAGATGACTGAAAGGATTTGAAGAGGAAATAGATGGATGTTGACCTGTCAGAGAGTTGAGGCCTGTGAAGAATTGAGGTATGTAAGAGGATTTGAGGCCAGGAGCAGAGCAGCCATGATCTTAGTGAAGGGCAAGGCAGGGCTGGGGAATGAACGACATGACCCGTTTCTGATGTTCTCACATTCTGTTATTGGAAAGTTCGTGGGTGTTATTTTTATGAATGTTCTGGTATTGCATATTGCAGTCAGGGAGATCAGATGATTTTGTGAGCCATCTCTTGGTGAGGTATGTGGGCTGTATTCACACTGAATCTGGGTCTACAACATGACTAACAAATGGAGCACAAGCTGCAGATAGGGGAAGCTTTCTAAAGAGAAATGAGGGGCCTGTTTCATACACAGCCTGGATTTTCTAATTACATTTCCCAAATCACGTCAAAGCGTGTGTGACAGCCTTGACGGACTGAATGGTTTCCTCTGTTTCTTTGCTCCAAGTTATAGAAGTAAGTAGCCTCCAACTTCTCCTGTCTCGTAGGTTTGAGGGGCTGAATGGAACACAGGAACATGGGACTGAAGAGCAGGAGTGGGTCATGAAATACTTTGAGCCTTCTCCACCAGGCAGTAAGATTGTGGCTGATCAGGTTGGGGTCTCAGCCCCACTTTCCTGTCTGTTTCCCATTATCCGTGACTCACTTCTTTGTCAAATATTTAACTAATGCAGCTTTCAATCAATGTGAACATAGAGGCATGATAAACTTCCAGTGAAGAGAAGTACGACCTGAAAGGACCTTACAGAATTTTTCATCATCCCTCTTATAGAATCAGAGAGTCATGCAGAACGAAAGCAGACCCGTGAGTACAATCTGTTCACTCTGATCAGATATCAAATCTGATCTCGTCCCATTTGCCAGCATTTGGTAAATATCCCTCCTCTTTCAGATACTTTTTAAATGTGCGATTCTAACCACCTTCAGCACTTCCTCTGACAGCACTTTCTGTACACACACCACTCTCTGTGTGAAACATTTACCTTCAGGTCCCTTCTGAATCAATCCCCCTCGCCTTCAACCTATGTCCTCTTGTTCGGAACTCCCCTATCCTGGAGAGCAGAACGTGGCTGTTCAGAATATCCATGCCCCTGATGGTTTTATAAACCTCTATAATGTCACCCTTCAGCCTCTGACACTCCAGGGGGAAACATCTCAACCTAATCAACCTCTCTCTAAAGCTCAAACCTCCAGTCCTGGGACATCCGTGTAAGTCATTTCTGCAGAAAACCGAGTTGTAAGCAGTATTCTTAAAGTGGCCTCACCAACGTCCTGTACAGACACAGCATTCCACCACAACTCCTATACTCAATGCTCTGACTGATTAAGGTAAATGTGCCAAATGTGTTCTGCACCACACGGTCTACCTGCGACTCCACTTTCAAGGAACAATGCACCTGCAGCCCTATGCCCCTACGTTTCACAACATGCCCCAGGACCTGACCGTGAAGTATATAATGTCTGCCCTGATTTACCTTCCCAAAATGCAAAACTTCATATTCATCTAAATTAAACTTCATCTGTTACTCCTTCCCTCTTTGTCCCATCTAATTGTGACCTTGTTGTACTCTGAGATAATCTACTACACGACCTTTTTGATGTCATCTGTATACTTACTAACTATTGCCCGTATATTCACATCTAAATCCTTTACATAAATGATGAAATGCAGTGAACTCAGCACTGATTCTTGCAGCACACTGCTGCTCACAAGCCTCCAGGCTGAAAAATATCCCTCTTCCTTCAAGCCATTTGTGACTTGCTTCCTCTGTATCTTACGTGACTGAAATTTACTAATCTGTCTACCAATCAGAATGAAATACTAACTTTGAAGAGAAGCTGAATAGGTTACGATTATTTTCACTAGAATATAGGAGATTGAGGGGGGACCTGACTGAGTTGTGCAAAATCATGAAAGTTGGATAGAGACAAGCTGTTTCCTTGGTTGAAGGATTCAGTAACGAGAGGTCGTTCTTTCAAAGTGAGA
This sequence comes from Chiloscyllium punctatum, assembly GCF_047496795.1. NCBI lineage: Eukaryota > Metazoa > Chordata > Chondrichthyes > Orectolobiformes > Hemiscylliidae > Chiloscyllium > Chiloscyllium punctatum. Next base: position 13,859,255 of record NC_092772.1, read on the forward strand.
GGTGGAAAGTGTAAGGGGGATACATGCGGTAGGTCCTTCATACAGAGAGTGGAGGGCATTTGGAACGCGTTTTTAGCAGAGGTGGTAGAGGCAGGCACAGTCAATTCATTTAAGATGCGTCTGGACAGATGCATGGGTAGGTGGGGAGCAGAGGAAGACAGATGGTTAGGAATTGACCGACAGATTTAGACAGTACATTTGGATCTGTTCAGGTTTGGAGGGCGATGGGCCTGTTCCTGGGTTGTAAATTTTCTTTGGTCTTTGTTCTTTGAAAGAACACCTTGCTGAAGTCCATTTCGACAATGTCTACCAAATTTCCTTCATCAATCTTCTTTGTCACCTCTTCAAAAAACTCAGACAAATTAATGAGACATGATTTCCCATGCGGAAAAAACCACGTTGTCTACTCCGATGAGCCCTTGCTTTCCCAAATGTATGTAAATCGTGTCCCTCAGAATCCCCTCCAACAACTTATCCACCACTGACATCAGGCTCACTGGTCTATAGTTCCCCGGCTTTTTGGGTCACTGTTTCCTTTTCTAGTCGCACCCCTCCACTGCTCACAACAAATGTTAAATGTAACCAGGTTGGTGATATGGCCGATCAAATCGATCTCAGACTGGGTCAGGGTCAGTTTTAGGAACAAGTCAGGCTAGTTTCTTTAATCTGCTAAAACAACACGTTTATGATCCAGAGCAATGTTACGCAAACTATGATGGAAAGATAAATGGCAAACTGCTTGCGTATTGCAATTATATAATCCATATTTCCATTACTAAAGACCATGACACACAGACACACACACACACACACAAAATCTCTGCAATTTTAACTTGAAAGAACTTGGGTCAAATATTATTGGAACTCATGACATAGGAAAAATTGTGAGATCGTCGAAAACATTATTCCGCTTCTGAAGATATTGTATTCACACAAGCTGCTAGCAATGGAATTTCATCCTGGGAGAGTTCGGATTTGTCTTAATTCCCTTTACTTTAGGCAGTGAGGAGATTCCAGTGAATTCTGGTTAGGGATCTTCAAAAGGGTAGCACGGTGGTGAGCACTACTGCCTCACAGCACCTGGGACTTGGGCTCGCTTCCAGCCTTGGGTAACTGTCTGTGTGGAGTTTGCACATTCTCCCCTTGTCTGTATGAGCTTCTAATGAGTGATCCAGTTTCCTACCACAAACTGTGTAGGTTCGGTGGATTGGTCATGCTAAATTGTCCGTATTGTTCAGGGATTACCAGATTATGTCAGGGGTAAAGATAGGAAAATGGGTTGGGAAAGTTGGTATGGACTTGTTGGATCGAAGGGCCTATTTCAACACTGCAGGGATTCCATAAAAATAAGAATGGTAACGATGACTGTAGAGGTTGTTTTTTAGCTCGCACACATTGCTGTGATGAGGAATAATGAAGGAGAGAGAGTGCAATAGGCCATTCCTTCTCAGGCAGATTACATTTTCTCCCTCTCTGAGTTGAATCACACAGTAATGTCATCCTCTCCCAAACTGGACCATGTGAGGTCTCCTTGTACATTGTCCAAACTATGTCTCCATCACATTCCCTGTTCCATGTAGGTACATCATTGATGCTATCATACACAGAGCCATACCCTTCGCAGCAAATGGTCTCGGTTAATTTGAAGATATTTTTATATGTCCCTGCGTCATTAAAATAGAAAAACGTTTAATTTATTCAGAATACCTGTGTTAAACTGAATGCAATTTTTAAAGAAATACAGAAGTTGCTGAAAAGCATGTCAGGTCTCTCAGTACCCAGATGCTGTAGTTGTACCAGCCTCCACCACTTCCTCTGGCAGCTCATTCCATACGCACACCACCCTCTGTGTGAAATGGTGCCCTTTAGGCCTCCTCAAAACCTTTCCCCTCTCACTTTCCACCAATGCCCTCTAGTTTTGGACGTCCCTAACCTGGGGAAAACCCCTGACTACTCACCCTATCCATGGCCATTTTGATTTTATAAACATTTACTGCTGCAAAATGTGACCCCAATCAACACGAATGGCTGTACTTTCAGTTATCCTGGGCCTAAATTCTGAAATGCAATGCTGACACCTCTTCCTTCTCCATCAAGTCACAATTCTAAATCCATTTTAATCAGTTTGTTCAGATGTATCCTGAGACACTTCTGTGGGCTTTAAACTGGGAGGGTAACTGCTCCTGGGTTACAGATCAATGCACTGGGGTGGGGTACACAGTCCTACATGGTGGGAGGGTAACTGCTCCTGGTTTTCTGATCAATGCACTGGGGTGGTGTACACAGTCGTACATGTTGGGAGGGTAACTGCTCCTAGTTTACAAATCAATGCACTGGGGTGGGGTACACAGTACTACATGTTTGGAGGGTAACTGCTACTGGTTTTCAGATCAATGCACTGGGGTGGGGCACTTCTCCCGGTGCTGGGCAGATATCTAGTCAGGGTTTATAGATCAATGCATTGCTGTGGTCTGTACAGCCCTCGGTGCTGGACAGATAGCTAGTCCGGGTTAATAGATCAATGCCCTAATCTGATCTGTGCAGTTTTCCACTCTGGTCAGATTGCTGGATTGTATTGACCATAGCAGTGGATGAATCTGCACAGATTGCTGGTTTGTACTGAGCAGTACATTGGCCAGGTCTATACAATCTTCCACGGCGAACAGATATCTCCTCTGGGTTTATGTGGTCTGGGCTGTTTCGGTGAGGTGGATTAAGAATGTGGTATATCTAACCATTTCAGCTAATCTGGCAATGCCTTTAGTTCCCATTCCTGTCATTGGACCCTCCGTCTATCACCCCATTCACGGTAAATTGTGTCCATGCACAGTACATCATGCTGGTGGGTTGGGTAGGGGGGAAAGGTGATGGACAGGTCAAGGGGTTCCCCGGAACGTTCTGTTCCCAACATTCTACAACTGACATTCCCGGAACATTCTGTTCCCAACATTTTATAACTGACATTCCCCGGAACTTTCTGTTCCCAACATTCTGTAACTGCCATTCCCCGGAACGTTCCATCCCCAACATTCTATAACTGACATTTCCCGGAAGGTTCTGTCCCCAACATTCTATAACTGACATTACCCGGAATGTTCTTTCCCTGACATTCTATAACTGACATTCCCCGGAACGTTCTGTCCCAGACATTGTTTGTTAACTGCCGGACGTCATGGAATCGAACAAACGATAAGATCCCGAGGGAAGAGATCCCGTTCCAGGGAGGAGGAGACACTGTTCCGAAGGCCCCTCAGGCAGTCAAAGGGGTGAGCACGTTTTCCCTGAGTTTACATTTCTCCACGACACAGGATCGACCACAATTTAGACCAAAATACAGAAATTCCCAAACTCCGTTTGTCTTCAGGAAACTGGGAGAGAATCCTTCAGGACAGCAACGTTTCCACCCTCCGTATTAGGAACTGGGAAGGAGTGACCTGTGTCTGCTCTCGAGTGATCGAGTGTGTGGGAATGTTCCAGAAACCATCTGTCCTTATGGATGTGTCTCTGTGTGTTTGGGGACGGAGGGTTTCTTGTGGTTTATGTCACATTTTTGTCAGTAATTCAGACCTTCCCATTTGTTATTCCAGCTCCAAATATTTTAATAAATCCCTGAATACAGGGATACATTTGAAAATCTCAATGGGTCCCCAATGAACCAGGTCCATTTGCCTCAAGGGTTTTGGATAATGCGTTTGTTTTCCTTCCTCACAGTTAACGTAGTAGCCTTCTACGTCCTGATTTATAAAGATTGTGGATTGTCTCCATGTGTCAGACGTTACCTGGGGGCCATGGCAGCGGCGGATCTCCTGGTCATTATCCTCGACCTGACACTGAGACACATTCCCATTGTTTATCGAGAACAGTTTTATTTCCTGAAGAACTCCGTCCCCGTGTGTAATATCCACGCCATCTTGCTTTATGTAGCCACTGACTGCTCTGTCTGGTTCACCGTCACTTTCACCTTTGATCGGTTTGTGGCCATTTGTTGCCAGAAGCTGAAAAGTAAATATTGCAGTGAGAAAACGGCGTCTGTGGTTCTGGGAGCAGTGACTGTGCTGAGCTGTTTAACGAACATTTCCTGGTATTTTATGCTCACGGCTTGCTATCAGCTTGGGAACAATCCCTGGTTTTGTGCTATAACAGTCGCTGTTGCATTCTCCATTGTCTGGGCCACAATCGAGTCCCTCCACCACATTCTAACCCCGTGTGTCCCATTTCTCCTGATTCTGCTGCTCAATGTTCTCACCGTCAGACACATTTTAGTGACCAGCAGAGCCCGCAGGAGACTCCACGCTCACACCAATGGAGACGCTCAGTGTGACACAGAAATGAGAAACCGAAAAAAATCCATCATTTTACTGTTTGTGATCTCGGTCAATTTCATCCTGTTATGGTCAACGTTAATGCTGTATACCATATGGTACCGGATGTCGTTGCTTGCGGATACCCTTGAGTCTCTCCATCCCTTTGTGCAGGAATTGGGCTTCATGCTGCAGCTCCTCAGTTGCTGCACAAACACCGCGATTTATGCCGTGACCCCGACTAAGTTCAGGCAGCAGCTGAAGAATGTGCTGAAATATCCCTTCACCCAAATCCATCCATCCATCAAATTCCCTCATTAATCAATCCATCCGGGATTTTCTCATTTCAGTTCAGTGTTTCAGTGATGGAGCAGCCTGTCGCTATGGTAACAGACTGAAGGGAGCGCTGGTTTGTCCATCCTTATCCCACAGGGGGGTTACAGGGAAACATTTCAATGTTTCTCACAACTCAGGGGCCAGTGAGAAAAGGCACCATTTCACTGACTTTATCCATCAATTCCATTTGTAAACAATAAAAATGTTGATTAAAGCGTGCCGAGCAGCAAAGTGAACGATGTCATTGTGTGTCTTTGTGTTGGAGAAGCTGAGCTGGAGAGAGACAGACTCAGCCCCAAGTTCTGGTCCTCAGGGAAGGGGAGGGCATCGCGCCCTGAGCTCAGGAGCTCGGTTTTTCTCCCACTGTCGCCCCCACTCCAACCTGACTTCACCATTTCCTCTCCCCACTCTTTCTCCACATTTCTCACCCCCTCTCACTCTCTGCACACTCTCTCTTTCTCACCACCTCAGAGGGAAAGGGAAGAACGAGGGAAACAGAGTGTTTTAGACAGAGACGAAGGGATTGAGTGGGGAGAGAGATTCAGTCAAAGAGAAACAGAGGTAGGTGGGTGAGAGAAACAGACGGAGGGGGAACGAGAGTGAGATAAGGCAGAGAGAGGGGGTGAGTGGGGCGAGAGGGGGCGAGAGGGGGTGGGGGATGGGTGAGTGGGGAAACGGGCGAGGGGAGCGGGCGAGTGGGGGCGGGAGAGAAGGGAAGGGCGAGTGGGGGGGCGGGCGAGAGTCGGGCGGGTGAGAGAGAGAGGGTGTTGTCGAGGGAGAGAGGGCAGACGATAGAGAGGCGGCACGAGAGAAAGGTGGAGCGAGAGAGAGGGCAGGCAAGAGAGGGGGCTCGAGAGTGCGGGGGCATGAGAGAGTGGCGCGCGAGCGAGAGAGGGTTCGAGAGAGAAAGTGTGGGGGAGAAGGCGTGTGAGAGGGAGAGATAGACATTGAGGGGGTGAGAGAGAGAAACACAGGGTGTGAAGTGGGGGCAACAGAGAGAGGGTCAAAGAGTGGGATGAGACAGAGACGGTAGAAAGAGCGAGAGAGAGAGGGGGTCAAGAGAGAGGGAAAGGACAAGAGAGAGAGTGGGCGAGAGTGAGAGAGTTCGAGAGAGGGGGCTGAGAGAGAGGGGGGAGTGAAAGTCGGGGTTGAGAGAGAAAGTAGGGGGCGAGAGAATTGAGAGTAGAAAGTGAGTGCGGGAGAGAGAGACAGAGAGAAGGAGAGGTGGTGAAACAGAGGGAAAGACAAGGGATGGAGGTGGGCAAGATACGGGGGTGAGAGAGAGGGGGTCGAGAGAGGGGAAGAGAGAGGGAGAGGGGGCGTGAGAGAGAGGGGAGGTGAGAGAGAGGGGGAACAGAGAGAGAGAGGGAGCGAGAGGGGGGAAGGGAAAGAGAGGGTTGAGACAGCGAGGTGGGCGAGAGAGAGGGCAAGAGAGAGGGAGCAAGAGAGAGGGGGCGAGAGAGAGGGCGAGAGAGAAAGCAAGGGTGAGAGAGAGGGGCCGAGAGAGAGGGGCGATAGAGAGAGAGAGAGGGCAAGGGAGGAAGAGAGGCGGGGCCAGGGCAGGCGAGAATGGGATGGGGATGGCGGTGATGGCGAGAGAGTGAGAGGGGGCGAGAAAGAGAGAGGGCAAGAGACAGGGGCCGAGAGAGAGGGGGCGAGAGAGAGAGCAAGGGGGAGAGAGAGAGAGGGGCAAGAAAGAGAACGAGTGCGAGAGAGGGGGGCGAGAGAGAGGGGTCGAGAGAGAGAGAGGTGGCGAGAGGGAGAGAGGGCGAGAGAGAGAGGGTGAGAGAGAGGGAGCGAGAGAGAGAGCGCGAGAGAGTGAGTGGTCGAGAGAGAGGGGCGACAGAGATAGTTGAGAGAGAGGGGGCGATAGAGAGAGAGGACGAGAGAGAAAGAGGGCGAGAGAGAGAGGGCGAGAGAGAGAAAGAGAGAGAAAGAAAGGCGGGGCCAGGGCTGGCGAGAACGGAATGGGAATGGAGGTGAGGGTCACGCTGGGGGTGGTGTGTGGAAGGCAGTGAGGGCCAGGCTGGGTTTGGTGTGTGGATGGCGGTGAGGTTCAGACTGCGGATGCTGTATGGACAGCATTGAGGGTCAGGCTGTGGTGGCGTGTGGACTGCAGTGAGGGTCAGGCTAGGGGCAATGTTGGACGGCAGTGAGGGTCTGGCTGGGGGCGGTGTGTGGGCGTCAGCGATGGTTAGGGTGGGGGCGGTGTATGGGTGTCAGCGAGGGTCATGCTGGTGGTGGTGTGTGGGCTTCCGCGAGGGTCATGCTGGGGTGTGGCGTCAAGGTAATGAAGGAGGCTTATGTCAGTTAAACAGAGCTGAGATCAAGTGAATCCCCAGAGGAGTATAAGGGCAGTAAGTGTATCGTCAACGGTGAAATCGGGCCAGAACAATGTGAACGCGGGTTGGCTTTAGAAATAGGGTTAATGAGGTATTGACAAAACTCTACAAATCTTTTAGTGGCAAAAGATTAACTAAGGAGAAAATGGAGCACCTTAATGATCAGTAAGGCTACCTATGTGTGCAACCACAAGAGATGTTAAAGATATAAAACAAGTATTTCTCCTCAGTATTTAATGTGGAGGAAGTTACAAGAGTGAGAAAATGAAGAAATGCAAAGTGAGATCTTGAAAAGTATCTATATTACAAGGAGGTGTTGGATATTGTAAAACACATAAAGGTGAACAAATCCCTGGGACCTGATCAGTTATATCCCAGAATATTGTGGGAAGCTAGGAAAGGGTTTGCTCAGCCTTTTGCTGATATATCTGTATCATTGATTTCCACAGGTGAGGTGTCAAAAGACTGGAGGGCTGCTAACATAGTGTCATTATTTAAGAAAGGAACGAAAAACCAGGTAACTATAGACTGGTGAGCCTGACGTCAATGATTACTAAATTGTTGGAGGGGACTTTGAGGGAAAGGATGTATATGCATTTGGAAGGACAAGGACTAATGAGGGCTTTGTGCATTGGAGATCACGTCCCACTGACTCGGTGGAATTTTTTGATGAAGCGATGAAGATGATGAAGACGAAGGCAGGAGAGTGGATGTTGTCTTTATGGAATTCAGTAAGAAAACCAAAATGTTCTACATGGTAGACTGGTTGTCAAGGTTAGACTGCCTGGGATCCAGGGAGAGCTTACCTGTTAGATCCAAAATTTTCTTGAATATTAGAGAAAGGGCGCGACAGTGGACATTTGTTCATTGAACTTGGAGACCTGTGATAAGTGGTGTGCCACAAAAGTCAATAGTGAGTCCACTGCCTCTTGTCACTAATACAAATCATTTGCATTTGAGTATATGAAGTATGATCAGTAAGTTTGTAGATAATTCCAAATTTGGTGGTGTAGTCGACGGTGAAGAATGATATCTCAGAACAAAGTGAAAACTTGATTAGGTGAGCCGAGGGGTGGCAGATGGAGTTAAATTTAGATAAATGTGAGGTGTTGCATTTTGGCAAGACAAATCAGGGGTAGGGTCCTGTCGAAAGTTGTCAATCAAAGAGAACACCATTGAAATTATAGAATCACTACAGTGCGGAAACAGGATTTCCGGCCCATCGAGGCCACACCGTCCCTCTAAACAGTATCCCACTGGACAAACCCCTCCCCATCCCTCTGAGCCTGCATTTCCCATGGCTAATCCACCTCGCCTACACATCCCAGGATACTTGAAGCAATTTAGCATGGCCAATCTACACTTGCCTGTATATCTTTGTACTGTGAGAGGAAAATGTATCACCCGGAAGAAACTCACGCAGACACAGGGAGAATGTGCAAACTCCACACAGGCAGTCATTCAAGGATAGAATTAAACCCAGATCGTTGTGCTCTGAGGTAGCAATGCTAGTCACTGAGCTACTGTGTAACCTGGTGGTGCAGGTTCTCCGTTCCTTGAAAGTGCCGTCACAGGTAGACAGTGTAGTGAAGAAGGCATTTGGTGATCTTCCCTTTATTGGTGCGTGCTTTGAGTCTATGCGTTTACATGACATGTTGCATCTGTACAGTGCATTGATTTGGGCATATTTGTAATACTGCCTTTAATTCTGGTTACCCTGCGGTCGGACAGATGTCAAACTTGAAAGGGTGCAGAAGAAATTTAAAAGAATGTTGCAGGTGTTGGAGGGTTTGAGCTCCAGGGAGAGTTTGAATCGGCTGGGCGTATTTTCAAGTGTTGAGGCTGAGGGTTTATAAAATCATGAGGGGCAAAGATAAGGTAAACAGTCAACGTCTTTTCCCCAGCATAGGCAAGTCGAAAATTACAGGACAAAGGTTTAAGGTGAGAGGAGAAAGATTTATAAAGGGAAATGAGATACAACACTTTCAAAGAGAGACTGCTGTGTGTATGGATTGAGCACCCAAAAGAGGTGGTGGAGGCAGACACAGTTACACCAGTTAAAAGGCATTTGAATGGGTACATGCATGGGAAGGGTTTAGAGGGATATGGGTTAAGTGCTGGCAAGGGGGACGAGATAAATTTAGGATATTTGGTCAGAATGGACAACTGGATCGAAGGGTCTTTTTCCATGCTGTACATTACTGAGACTCTGTTGACTCTTGAGTGTATAACACAGGAACAGGAGGAGGCTATTCAGGTTCTGAATTCTGTCAGTCAGCTTGTTTGCTCAATTACTGAGAGTCAAATACAAAAATACATCATTCAGATTTTGATGGTGTTTTACAGAAACAGGAGAAAGGCTTTTAGTCAAGAAAAGCTGTAAAGAATGTGAAGAGGCCATTCAGTCCCTCACCTCCATTCCACAGGAGCAACAGGTGAGCACAGAGCTTTTGGAGCCTGTTACTCAGGAGCAAGAGGAGGACATCTACTTTCACAAACTTGGGATCAGGAGGCATCACTCAGTTTCTCAAGACTGGGAAACAGGAATAGGAGGGAGTCACTCAACTGCTCTAGGCTGGGAAACAGGAACAGGAGGCAGTCACTCAACTGCTCGAGACTGGGACACAGGAACTGGAGGCAGTCATTCAACTGCTTGAAACTAGGGCACAGGGATATCTGGAGCTTAGTGAGGCCCGAGGATCCTGTTACGCAGGAACAGGAGGAGGGGACTCACTCCCCACCAGTATGGGACACTGGGAGAGAAGGGGAGTTTGCCTGTTACAAACAGAAATAGATGCATAAGTTGCTTTCGTGGTCCACACAATCCTGCCCCACCATTCACTAAGACCACGGCTGATCTGACTGATTTCCTCATGCCATTTTACGGAGACCCCCTCTCTTCAGCCTCTGCTCCATTTGTTGGCCATGTTGCAGACCCAGATGCTATAACAACAGTCACCATCACTCATCCAGAGGGTCGGGTCTTATCGGATGAGTCGGGATTTGAAGGGTCCAATCACAAGAATGAAAACACAAAATAAAGGCATTGCCAGATGTTTCGTTCTCTCACATTCGCAATCCAACTCACATAAACAGTCCATCCATTGTACGTTCAGGATGGAGCACTGTGTAGATCCGGCTAACGAACTGCTGAATGCAACCCAGCAATGTCTAGAGTGGAACTCTGCAGCCCACACCAACGCTTTATCTATAATCCTGGGCTAAATGTCCAGCGTGAGGAGCTGTGCAGACCGCACTGGTTCATTCATATATAAACCCAGGCTGTTGCATTGTTCGGTAACACTGTGTTAGATCCCTGCCCAGTGTAGGGAAACTTGCAGCCGATGCTGAAAGTGACAGGATGTGCAGCTCCCATCCATTTACAGCTCTATATCTCCACTGTGCCTTGACAAAGGGTGCTGTGGGTGTCAAAATCATTGCAAAGGAGAGATGTAAATGGAAACAGTTTAAATACCAATAGTTCTGATTCAGGTGCATACCACTCCAGTATTTGAAGATACAATAACTGAGAAAATGTCCAGTGAGGTTTTGTGGATGGTGCAAAGAAGTTAGTGGTGGATGGTGATGTTACAGTGGTTGCACTATAAGCCTACAAATAATCAATGAGAATTGGAAGGGCTTCAGATATTTGGACAATTGGACTGCATTCTGGGGAAGGTGGGACCTGTATAAACAGGACGGGTTGCACCTGAACCAGAAGGGCACCAATATCCTGGGGTGTAGGTTTGCTAGCACTCTTCGGGGGGATTTAAACTAATTTGGCAGGGGGATGGGATCCGGAATTGTAGTCCAGCAAGTAAGCTAGCTGTGTGTCAGGATGTCCAAGACTGTAGGGAGGCTGTGGAGAACGTAGCACTGACAGGGACTACTTGCGGACACAGAGATGGGCTCAAGTGCGTATTCTTCAATGCAAGGAGTATCAAAAATAAGGTGGGTGAACTTAAGGCGTGGATCGGTACCTGGGACTACGATGTTGTGGCCATCACGGAAACATGGATAGATGAGGGACAGGAATGGCTGTTGGAGGTTCCTGGTTACAGATGTTTCAGTAAGATTAGGGAGGGTGGTAAAAAAGGAGGGGGGGTGGCATTGCTAATTAGAAATGGTATAACGGCTGCAGAAAGGAAGTTTGAGGGGGATCTGCCTCTGGAGGTAGTATGGGCTGAAGTCAGAAATAGGAAAGGTGCAGTCACCTTGTTGGGTGTTTATTATAGGCCCCCCAATAGCAGCAGAGATGTGGAGAAACAGATTGGGAAACAGATTTTGGAAAGGTGCAGAAGCCACAGGATCGTAATCTTGGGCGACTTCAACTTCCCAAATATTGATTGGAAGCTCTTTAGATCAAGTAGATTGGATGGGGCGGTGTTTGTGCAGTGTGTCCAGGAAGCTTTTCTAACGCAGTATGTAGATTGTCCAACCAGAGGGGAGGCCATATTGGATTTGGTACTCGGTAATGAACCGGGACAAGTGGTGGGCTTGTTAGTGGGTGAACATTTTGGTGATGGTGACCACAATTCTGTGACTTTCACCTTGGTTATGGAGAGAGATCGGTGCGCACAACAAGGAAGTTTTTACAATTGGGGGAAGGGAAATTACGATGCTGTAAGACAGGATTTGAGGAGCATACGTTGGGAGCATAGGCTGTCAGGGAAGGATGTGGTGGAAATGTGGAACTTTTTCAAGGAGCAGATACGACGTGTCCTTGATATGTATGTACCGATCAGGCAAGAAAGAAATGGTCGTGTGAGGGAGCCTTGGTTGACGAGGGAGGTTGAATGTCTAGTAAAGAGGAAGAAGGAGGCTTACGTAAGGTTGAGGAAACAAGGTTCAGATAGAGCAGTGGAGGGATACAGGATAGCCAGAAGGGACCTGAAGAAAGAGATTAGGAGAGCTAAGAGAGGGCATGAAAAATCCTTGGCGGATAGGATCAAGGATAACCCCAAGGCATTCTATGCGTATGTGAGAAACCTGAGAATGACGAGAACGAGGGTAGGTCCGATCAAGGACAGTGGTGGGAGACTGTGTATTGACTCAGAAGAGATAGGAGAGGTCTTGAACAAGTACTTCTCTTCAGTATTTACGAACGAGAGGGACCGTATTGTTGAAGAGGAGAGTGTGAAACGGACTGATAAGCTAGAAGAGATACCTGTTAGGAAGGAAGATGTGTTGAACATTTTGAACAACTTGAGGATAGACAAGTCCCCCGGGCCTGACGGGATATATCCTAGGATTATGTGGGAAGCAAGAGAGGAAATTGCAGTACCGTTGGCAATGATCTTCTCGTCTTCACTGGCAACGGGGGTGGTACCAGGGGACTGGAGAGTAGCGAATGTTGTGCCCCTGTTCAAAAAAGGGAATAGGGATAACCCCGGGAATTACAGGCCAGTTAGTCTTACTTCTGTGGGAGGCAAAGTAATGGAAAGGGTACTGAGGGATAGGATTTACGAGTATCTGGAAAGACACTGCTTGATTAGGGACAGCCAGCACGGATTTGTGAAGGGTAGGTCTTGCCTTACAAGTCTTATTGAATTCTTCGAGGAGGTGACCAAGCATGTGGATGAGGGTAGAGCAGTGGATGTAATGTACATGGATTTTAGTAAGGCATTTGATAAGGTTCCTCATGGTAGGCTTATGCGGAAAGTCAGGAGGCATGGGATAGAGAGAAACTTGGCCAATTGGATAGAAAACTGGCTAACCGGTCGAAGTCAGAGAGTGGTGGTAGATGGTAAATATTCAGCATGGACTCCAGTTGCAAGTGGAGTTCCGCAGAGATCAGTTCTGGGTCCTCTGCTGTTTGTAACTTTTATTAATGACTTAGATGAGGGAGTCGAAGGGTGGGTCAGTAAATTTGCAGATGATGCAAAGATAGGTGGAGTTGTGGACAGTGAGGAGGGCTGTTGTCGGCTGCAGATGGACTTAGATATGATGCAGAGCTGGGCTGAGGAGTGGCAGATGGAGTTCAACCCTGCCAAGTGTGAGGTTGTCCATTTTGGAAGAACAAATAAGAATGCGGAATACAGGGTTAATGATAGGGTTCTTGGTCAGGTGGAGGAACAGAGGGATCTTGGGGTCTATGTACATAGATCTTTGAAGGTTGCCACTCAGGTGGATAGAGTTTGTAAGAAGGCCTATGGAGTATTATCGTTCATGAGCAGAGGGATTGAATTCAAGAGTCGTGAAGTGATGTTGCAGCTGTACAGGACTTTGGTTAGGCCACAGTTGGAGCACTGTGTGCAGTTCTGGTCGCCTCACTTTAGGAAAGATGTGGAAGCTTTGGAGAGGGTGCAGAGAAGATTTACCAGGATGTTCCCTGGAATGGAGAGTAGGTCGTACGAGGATAGGTTGAGAGTTCTCGGCCTTTTCTCGTTGGAACGGCGAAGGATGAGGGGTGACTTGATAGAGGTTTATAAGATGATCAGAGGAATAGATAGAGTAGACAGTCAGAAACTTTTTCCCCGGGTACAACAGAGTGTTGCAAGGGGACATAAATTTAAGGTGAAGGGTGGAAGGTATAGGGGAGATGTCAGGGGTGGGTTCTTTACCCAGAGAGTGGTGGGGGCATGGAATGCGCTGCCCGTGGGAGTGGTAGAGTCAGATTCATTGGCGACCTTTAAGCGGCATTTGGATAGGTACATGGATGGGTGCTTAATCTAGGATAGAAGTTCGGCACAACATCGTGGGCCGAAGGGCCTGTTCTGTGCTGTATTGTTCTATGTTCTATGTTCTATGTTCTATGGAAGAACAAATATGCAGGGAGACTGGGGAGGCTTGCAGGAGCAATAGGATTGTCATAATAGGTGATTTTAATTATACTAACGTAGACTGGGACATCCAGTTGGTTAAGAACTTCGATGGAACTTAATATCTAAAGTGTGGGCAGGAAAGTTTCCATAAGCCGCTTCTAGAGGGTCTTACTCTGGAAGGGACAAACTCACCTACTGTTGGGGCATAGGGCAGAATAGATGACGGAGGTAAAGTGGGGCAGCATTTTGGGACCAGTGATTAGAATTGTCTGAATTTTAAAATAGTTATGGGAGGGACAGAATTGGTCCACAGATTCAAGTTCTAAATTGGGGCGAGGCATATTTTGTTGGAATTAGACAGGGACTTGCAGGGGTTGATTGGAGAAGCTTGTTTCCAGGCAAAAGGATCTCTGGTAAGTGGGAGGCCGTTAAAAGTCAAGGTCTATATGTTCCTGTGAGGGTGAAGGGAAAGTGAGGCAGGAAGAGCGAACCCTGGATGACAAGAGATAATCAGGCTCTGACCAGCAAAAAAGGAGCGTGGCTCAGGTTCAGGCAGCTGGAATCAATGGAATCTCTGGAGAGACGCAAGGGATACAGGAGTTTACTGAAGAATGAAATCAGGAGGGCGAAAAGGAGGTATGAGATCGCCTTGGCTGAGAAAATGAGGGTGGATCCAAAGATGTGCTTTCAGTATAGTAAAGAAAAAGAAGGACTAGATAGAAACTAGGACTCCTTAAAATCCAAAGTGGGCATTCATGTGTAAAACCACAAGAGATGGGTGAGGTCCTCAAATTCCCCATGAAGAAAGACATGAAGATCTGTGAGCTTTGGGGGGGGGGCGGGGGGGGGGAGGGTTAGTTGTCATATCTTGGTACCGTTCATATCACAGTGGAGGTGCTGTTGGACATATTAGAATGCATAAAGTCAAATAAATACAAATAAATCTCTCAATAGACCAGATATATCCAAGAGCACTGCAAGAGGCGAGAGAAGACAGGTCAGGGACGAAGGTCCTGGAAGACTGGGCAGTAGCAAATGTTGTGCCCTTATACAAGAAGGGCTGCAAAGAAAAACCTGGGAAATATAGACCAGTAAGCTTCACATCTGTTTTTGGTAAACCACTTGAGAAGGTTCTGAGAGATAAGATATGCATGCATCTGGAAAGACAGAGTTTGACTTGAACAGTCAGCATAGCTATGTGCATGACAGATCATGCCTTACAAATATTGTTCAAGTTTTTTGAGGAAGTGGCCAAGAAGGTTGACGAGGGCAGTGTGGTGGACATACTCTATATGGATTTCAGTAAAGCCTTTCATAAGGTTCCACATGGTAGGCTGCTCGGCAGGTTAGATCGCACGGACTCCAAGATAATCTGGCAAATTGGTGACACAATTGGCTTGGCGTTAGTAAGCAAATGGCTATGGTGGAGGTATGCTTGTCGGACTGGAGGCCTGTGACTCATGAAGTGCCTCAGGGGTCGGTACTGGGCCCTTTGCTGTTTGTTATCTATATCAATGATTTGGACCAGAGTGCACAATGCAAGGTTAGTAAGTTTGCAGATGACACTAAAATAGGAGGCATCCAGTGAGGAACATTATCAGAAATTGCAGCAGTACCTTGATCGGCAGGGGAAGTGGGCTGCGAAATAGCATGTGGAGTTTAATATAGATAAGTGTGACGTTTTGCATTTTGGAAAGTCAAATTCAAGTAGGAGTTTAATGATGAATGAGAGTGCCTTAAGGAGTGTAGTGGAACAAAAGGACATTAGATATTAGGTGCACAGTTGTCTGAAATTTGAGTCACAGATACACAGGACAGTGAAGAACGTTGTTGGCATACTGGCCTTCATCAGAGCATTGAGTATAGAATTTGGGACATTATGTTGGAATTGTACAGGATGTTGATAAGGCTGCAGTTGGAGCATTGGGTTCAGTTTTGTTCTCCTTGCTGTAGAAAGGATATTATTGAATTAGAAAGAGTGTAGTAGAAATTTCAGAGATGTTTCTGGGGTAAAGGGTTTAAGTTAAACGGAGATTATGGACAGGTTAGAACTTATTTCTTTACAGCCTAGGAAACCGAAGGGGTTCTTATAGAAGTGTATAACTTATCAAATTATGAGAGACGTGCATAGGGGTGAATACTTCAAGGTGTTTTTGCAAGGTTGGGGAATCGAGGACTAGAGGACATCCGTTCATGTTTCGAGAGGAATAAAATAAAAATTAACCCGTAGGGGCAGCTCTTTTACACCGATAATGGTACACAGATGGACTGAGCTGTCAGTGGAAGTGGTTGAGGTGGGTACAATAACAATATTGAAAAGGCACTTGGACAAATACAGATAGGAAAGGATTAGAGGATACAGAGCAAGGGCAGAGAAATTGGATGAGTGTTGATGGACATTTTGTTCGCCATGGACCATCTGGACCGAAGGGGCCTGTTTCCGTCTGTAGAACAGTATGACTGTAAATATGTGTGTTTTGGGAAAGAGACAGGGAGGGGGAGACCGAGAGAAAATGTCATGGAAAGGTATGTTCACTAGTTTCAGAATGCTGAAATGAAGACATTTCGACAGTATCATGCAACACGGGTCAGTATTATGAAGAATTATGAGTGAATGGTATATTAGTGTGAGTTCAGGCAATGGAGAGTTTTGAATGAGCATTTGTCCTGTAGCTTTGCAACTGGGAGGGAGAACTGCAGAGTCTTCGACACATTGAGCTGTATAAAACAGTAATTTGGCTCAATTTCATTTTCATTGAGTGTGTCTGTACAAAGGTGAGCTGGTTTCCTGGTGCTATCTTATTGAACTCACCTCATTAGCTACCTACCCCACCCCATGGTGTCCCTCTCATTCAATACCACCCCGAATCTCCCACCCATCATGACTGCAGGTAAACACAGTCGCCCGGGTACCCCTGGATATTCCGTGATCCCTGGCACTGGTGCTATCTTTAAAAGGCCAAGGGGCACACGGTTGAGATTTCTCAGGTTGGTGCTGTACTGCACAGATTACCCCGAGCATGGCAAATAAGGGGAAATAACACCACGGTTTGTTGACAGCACGGTGGGCATAATGGATGGACTAGTACAGAGGGTGACCATTCCCTTCCCAGAGGTGGCCATACCACCAGATCCACCGAACATGGTCTGTGCTCACCACTCAGCTCAGTGCAGCATCTGCGGTCTGAAGAAATACCCAGCAATACAGGACACGCATCAATAACCTTCCCCATTCTGTCAGAGTAAGGATCACCGTATTCTCTCTGTTCCCTCACGGTAATTGTATATCTGTTACAGCACCGACCCCCAAACAAGGCTCATGCTCCAACACGCTCACTGCAGCGCCTTCTCTCTCTCTCTCTCTCGTTTGCAATAACCCCCCACCCCCCCGACTACAATTATAGAATATTCTGGAGGATGCCAATTATGGAAAATTCCAGATAATGTTCCAAATAATTCCCAGTTTGAAGAAAATGCCAGTGCCCCATTGTATAACACATAACAGGAAGGAGTAGAGATGTACGTTTTTCAAATCACACACAATTCAAACCACGCTGAGGTGATTTAGCCCTTCAAACTTGCTCTAGCATTTAATACGGTCCGGCTGATCTGATAGTTTTCTCAGCTCCATGTTACAGGAACTTTCAGTCATTCAACTCCCTGGGTTCCTGTCACTGACCAGACGGCACTAAGGCACTTTTCCCCAGTTTTCTTCAAACGCTGTTCGAGAGCATTTCCCATGGAATGCACTCTCCTAACAGTATATTCCATCAGCTATATACTTTCATGCAACGGTCAGCATGCTTTATACAGACCAAACAAAAATCTACACTTTTTTTTGTTATACATGTCCAATCACACATAGTAATTCTCGTTATTTCACTTGACTCACCTTAATAATATTAAATCAAAGTCAGCTTCTAAGCACGTCTTGTTATAAAATACAATTTCGAGCAGAGAACGTTTTTACCCCCAGCTGTTATCTTGACCGTTATCTGAATTGTACCGTTTTCATTGTTATGAAAGTTTCTCTTGCCCTTTGTCTGTGACAGCTTCTGTCTGTAGCAGTTGCTCTGTCGCCCCTCAGTTGGCTGGACGGCAGGTTTGTGATGTAGAGGGAGGCCAACAGCGCAGGTTCAGTTCCTCACACTGACTGAGGTTACCATGAAGGAGATGCTCTCTCAACGTCACCCCATCACCCGAAATGTGGTGACCCTCACGGTAAACCAGCATGAGTGGTCTCTCTAATGAAAGTTCTTTGGGACTCTATTCTATCAATGTTAGCATTTTAATTTAAAAAATAGTAATTTTATTGAAAAAGAGGTTTTTAATATTATAAGAACCCAGTAACAACACAACTCAAATAACTGATCAAAATTACACTCATGTGCATGTGCATACAAAACAAGTTAAAAACACTAAATAGACAGAGAAAAAAGAAAGATAAACAATAAATAATGAATAAATAGTACAGGTCAGCATAACAAAACAATACCTCTCGTTCTTCAAGAGTATTAACTGATATAAATTTTATGTTCATAATTCTTCCTCGCTGGATATTAGATTCATTAGACCATATCGTAATGGCTATATAGAAGCCCTTCTTAATGTGACAGATAAACCTGTATTGTGGTAATCCAAAAAGGGCTGCCATGTCTTATATAAATCTCTGTTTTTTTGATGCACCACACTGGTGAGAAAGTCCAAAGGGATATGAAGAACCTACGACGACCCAACAGATCCGGGGTTTTCAGACATCCAACACAACAGAACTTTTTTCCTAGCACAATAAGTAAGGATATATTTTTTCCTCATGTGCATCTCTGTAAAGTACCCTGGGCAGGCCCAGGAAAAGAAAAACCGGGTCCATCTCCAATTCAGTCCCCTCGACCCACTCTATCACACCTAACACAGTGCTCCAATATAGATGAAGCCTGAAGCAGGACAAGAAGCAACGAGTAAGAGTGTCTGTCGTCATTCTGCATTTAGTACATGCTGAAGATAATCCCACTTTGCATTTTGAGAAAAAATCTGGGGTCAGATAGACCCAATGAAGAATTTTCAACTGCATAGAATGGGTCCTATTACAGATCAAAATCCTTTGAACATTTTCACAAATATCCTCCCATGTCTCCGAGGTGTTCTGAACCACAACTCTCTCTCGCTGACATCACAAAGCTGAACAGTCTCGTCTGAGGGCACACTCTCCAACTAATGATAAAGGGAACTGACAGAGAGTGCATTCTGAGCACTAAGCACCCGCTTATCTCTATCGGATCTGTAAGAGTCTGTTAAAAGTGTATTTTTTTAAATCAAATCTCTGATCTGAAAACAAAAACAAACAGAAGAGGTCTCTACTAGGTAGTCCATACTTACGAGTTATTTGATCAAATTATGACATTCTTTCTCCCTGAAATAAAATGTCGTGGCTCAGTAGATAGCACTGCAAACTCACAGCACCAGTATCCAAAGATGTGCAGGTTAGATGAATTGGCTATTGATAAATTACCCATAGTCTTCAGGGATGTGTAGGTTGGGGCATTAGTCAGGGTAAATTTAGGATGGTAGGGGAATGGGTCTGGGTGGGTCGAAGTCGACTTGTTGGGCCCAAGGACCTGTTTCCACACTGTAGGGATTCTATTAATTCTAAATCACTGAAGCAAGGTACACCCCTGGCTTCCCACAGTTTAAACATGGAATCCATTATCCCCAGTTGACAACTTGGTATACCAATTATAGGGGTACGAAACAAGGTTTTGGCTGTATTGCCCTCAATCTGACTCATTGTCATTCATGCTTTAACTTTATTGACAATTATTGGGTTATGACAATACTCCATAAATGTTGTCATTTTGTCTAAGAACAACAGACTAATAAGGGTTCACATTGTCTGAGAGATGTTCAATACCTAACTGTATTGACACCGAGTCCTCAGTGGCCCAGACACTAACATAGGATAATAAAGAGCTTAGTTGATAGCATTTAATATGGGAGATCTATTCCCCACAATCTGTGGGGTAGTTGCAATTTGCTTAGCTTGATAAAGAGTCGCTTATGGTGCCAAATAAAAGAGCTAAACCAGCCATAAAGTCTCCTAAATATCTGTCTGGGAAACATCAAAGGAAGCATTCACACGGGGTATAGTAAATGAGGAAGGACATTCATCTTAAGAACAGCTATCCGACCTAGCCAGGATATTGGAAGTGCCTCCCTTCTTTGAAGGTCTTGTTTAATTTTGTCAAACACATGGACATAGTTCACGTTAAATAAATGATCAAAGACAGATGCAATGAATATTCTAAAATAGGGAAACCACGCCAGTGACCATTTAAAAGGAAACCAGGATTTGCTTTCAATATGAGGTATTTCCCTGAGACCTCCCATAGGCATGGTCACAAACTTTGTAAAATTAATCTTATAGCCCGAAAAGGCGATAAGCGAATTAATGCATTGTATCACGTGAGCTGCCGAAACTGAGAGATTTGACAAAAACATGAGACCCTCATCTGCATATAACATAATCTTAAGTGACTTATATTTAATTCTGGGGCAGGTATGTTGGGGTAATATTCCCAATTATGCAGGATGCCACCGTGTCTAAGATTGTTGCAGGGATGGGGAAGAGATCAACCCTCGTGTGGCATTTGTGCGGGTTAAAGAAGAAAATAAAATCCCTACTTGTGAGGTAGATCTGCCTCCAGGTATCCACCAGTTCTAACCCACTAATTGCTTACATTATAACGAGGGTAATTGGGGACCTTTGGACATTCTGTCCACCGTGGGGCCATAAGACAGTCGAAATCTCCATCTACAATAATGTGCCATGATGCAAGATAACTTACTTTGGATAATGCATCTTTCAGGATTTTTAGACAGTGCCCCAGGGGGCAATAAACATTCAAAATATTGTATAATTTCCCATAGTTCAAGACTTTGGGAATGAAGATCCTTCCGTGTGTGTCTAATACAATCTAGTAATTTAAATGGAAGATTCTTCTTCACTAGTATGGCTTCTCCCCTACTCCGAGTATTAAAAGACGTGAAATAAACTCGATCAAACCCACCCTGCTATAATGTCAAATGTTCCTTGTCATCAAGGTGCAACTCCTGCAATAGGACAATATCCACCCTCTCTGTTTTAAGATGAGAAAGCACATTTTTCCTCTTGACTGGCAGATGGGTCCCCTTAATGTTCCAGGTACAACATTTAAGCACATCATTATCCATAACACACTGTAGCAACATTTCAACTCCAGAGTTTCACATCGAATTACACAACGCTGATCTTTAATGAAAACAAGACTCATTGGGCCTAAAAAACTGTACAAACTAAAACTACTACAACTAACAAGCTCTCAAATCTTTCCAAGCTAAACACATAAAAATCCAAAGAATGAAATAATATCCAAAATGCCAATGACACTTGATTGGAGAATTTACCCCCCACCGCCCATTGGGGATGCTTACATATCTCCAAACTTTATCTTGTGCCCGCTACCAATTTGGAATCCAGGGCAATTAACAACAAAAATCGGGCATGAACTGCCCTTCGGTCGGCACTTAGTCAACACAACTACCTTTTGTAACTCCCTCCAGATTGAGCTGCACCCCAGACACAAGCAAAGAAAGAAAAGAAATGTAGTAATACTAATGAAGAAGTTAAAAATGAGTACTCTACCCATTCCCGGCTATAATTTAACACTGGTTAATAGCAGAAAAATCCAACAAAATTTCTTTAAGAGAGAAACATGATTATCTAAATATCCAGCTTACTTTAAAATGTCTACAAAGTTTTCGCTTTCTCTGGAGAGTCAGACGAGTTCGTGGATCCATTTAAAGCAATACGGAGCACCACTGAGTACCGTAACGAATATTGTATCCCCTCTTAACATTTTATCGATATTATCATTTCATTTTACATTACATTCCTGGAGATTATGAAGCCGTGTTACTTGATACCACTGTCTACATTTCCCCCCACACTGCACATTGCTTCACATTCCTCGATAATCCTTGACTCTGTTGTTAATTATGAACCTCTGTCTGTGCCTCAAAAATATTCAATATTTCTGCCTCCAATGGTCTGTGGGGAAGAGTGTTCCAAAGACTCACAGCACTTTGAGAAAACAATTATAAACATTATGATCTGAGTGTGAGATAAGTTTTTTTGTGTTTCCTTATGTGAGAAAGGATATAATTACATTGGAAGCAGTTCAGAGATATTTCATTTCACGCCTCCCTGGGGTGAAGGGCTTATATTATGAAGGCTTTAACAGGTTACTCTTGGAATGAGAATGAAACATACAAGACCTTGATAAGAGTGGATTAGGTATGTACCCACTGGGTGTTTGTATAGGCCAAATTTATTGTCATTGTCATAGAACCTCTACAGTGTGGAGGCAGGACATTCCGTCCATTAAGTCCACACTGACCCACCAAACAGCATCCCACCTGGACGTGCCCCCCAATCGTATCGATGTAACCCGGCATTTCTCATAACTAACCCTCCTAACCTTCACATCCCTGGGCACTATGGGCAATCCACTTTAAACTGCACATCTTTGGACTATGGCAGGAAACTGGAGCACTGGGAGGAAACCAACACAGGCATGGGGAGAATGTTCAAACTCCACATAGGGGGTCGCCCGAGGTTGGAATTGAACCCAGCTCCTTGGTGATGTGAGGAAGCAGTACTACCAACCACCATACTCCTCCGTTAGTTCTGTTAGTAACTTGTGGCTGACTAAAGAAATCTGCCTGACTCGTTCTTATCACTGAACGTAACCTAGTCTGAGACCTTTATCATCAGCCATATCACCAACCTGGTTACATTTAAAATTTGTTGTGAGCAGTGGAAAAGTGGGAGTAGAAAAAGAAACAGTGACACCCTTCATCCTCAGTCACAACTGGAGTGAGAAAAAATCACAAAGTGGGAATTCATTCAAGTGGGAATTCTCTTTCCCAGAAGTATGGGATGGCTGAATCTTTATATTATATTGAGGCTAGCTTCGTCTGATTTTCCATAGACAGGTGAATATGGGGTAATGGTGCAAGGAGAGAAAAGTGCAGCTGGGACCACAATGAGATGAGCCACGACTTTATTTACTGGTTGAGTAGTGTCAAAGGGCCGAATGGCCCACTCGTGTCCCTCAGCCCTATGTTCTGATGTTCCATTCAGCCCTTCGGACCTGCTACACAGAGGCAGATCAAGGCCACTCCGATGGTTAGGTGCAGTTTTGGAAATGTACTTGGAAAATCCAGGCTAGGTCAGGAAGTGACACTCACCCCCAGTCTCTGTTTCCAGGCTTCCCCTCTCTGCAACGTCTGCTCCAGATGTGGGTTGTATTACAGACCCAGATCTGCTGTGAATACAGCCCCCATACCTCACCCAGCGTTAACTCAAACAAATCCTCTGCTAACCCGAATGTAGCATTACACAACACAACTTCCGAGAAAATAACCAGTTACTTTGCAAAAGCATAACAAGTGAAATTAATAAATAGGAACAAGACTAGGCTATTCGGCCCCTCAAGATTGCCCTGTCATTTATTACGAACATGGCTGATCTACTCCAGGTCTAACTCCACTTTCTTGCCAACTCCTTGCATCCCTCCACAACTCTCTGGGTTAGGGAATCCCAGACATTCGCTACCTTCTGAGAGAAGACATCACTTTATAATCTCAGATAGAAATCGATGTTCCATATTCGGTTTCTATGTCATCGAGTTCGAGACTCCACTCAGGAATGGTAACAACTTCTCAACATCTACATTCTCAAGTCCCTTCTGTGTCTTTTATTTTTCAGCAGTATCACTCCTCATTTAAACCCCAATCAATAATCACCTCTCCATTTTAGAGATTCTCAATAACACAACCCTTTCATCCCTGGAAACCAGCTAATGAACCAACCTAGTTACTTGCTGCATCAGCATGCTGACTTTATGTTTCATACACAGGAAGACTCCAATCCCTTTGTACTGTTCCTTTTCTGGAAGTCCTCTCCATTAAATAACAGCCTGCCTTTTGCTTCTCAGTGTCATCCTCGAACTCGGATGTATACTCAGCTCCCTCCTTCAGACTATCAGTACAGAGTGTAAATAAATGATGCCATCGGACTGATAGCTGTGGTTCTCCAGCAGATATACCTTTATCATGAAGATCCATTAATCCTGACTCTCCGATTTCTATATGTTAAGCAATCATCATCCCATGTTAATACATTCTCCATCATCCTAGGAGCTTCTGTCTTGTGTAAGAACTTTTATTTTGTAATACTTTGTGGAAAAACTCTCGAAAGCCTGGTTTCTAACAGATCCCCTTTATCAATCCGCTTGTTACATTCTCAGGCATCTCCAGAAATACTTTGCATGATTTTACAGAGCAAAATATAACTTCCCTTTCACAAAACCACTCTGCACCTGCGTGTCCATGTGAGCCAGGTTTTCCAAATTAAGCTACTCCCATCTGCTTTCATTTGGCCCATATGCCTCTAAATGTTTCCCATCCATATATTTGTCCAAATGTGTTTTAAATGTTTTCGCTGTACATGCATCTCCCACTCCCTCTGGCAGCACATTCCATACCCACACCACCCTCTGTGTAAAAACACTGCCCCTGCGTCCCTTGTACATTTTCCCTCTTTCACCTTAAACCTATGCCTTCTACGGCTGAACTCCCCCATCCTGTGGAAAAGACCTTGGCTATTCACCCTATCCATACCTTTCATGATTTTAGAAACTTCCATAATGTCATCCCTCAACCTTCTGCACTCCATCCAAAACTAACTTCAAGAATAAACATTTGAAGACAAATACTGAAAATTTGAAACGATAGTAAACATGACAGGTAAACAATACTCAGTCCAAATTTCATACTGTGATTTGTTTTTTCTCCCTATTACAATACGAAGGCAGCATGAAACGCTTACTAGTGCCAATAAGAAGTCAGGCACCTGATATCCTTTGTCTAAAGGGGGCGATGATCTCGACAGTGTAAACGTATTTATGGCCCGATCTTTAAAATGCCACATAGTCAACATTCTCCCTCCTGGCCTCCCTATGACCTTGTGTGATTATGTCTTCTTTATCTTGCACTCAATAGAGAGAACCCCTTTCTCCATTCACACCTTAATTTAAACCCATTTTATATCATCTTCTCATTCACCACTGCTAAAAGCCGGTCTATCTTTGCCAACCCCTCTTTTCCCCTGTCACCTATCTCCCACCTCTGGAAAGCTATTAAAAAGCCAAGTTTCCAATCCTTTCCAGTTGTGAAGAAGTGTCACACTGGGCTTGAAACGCGAACGCTGTTTCCCTGTCTCTGCAGATGCTGACAGACCTGCTGAGTTTCTCCAGAAATGAATAGGCGTGGAACAAATTTTCACAAAACAAATAACTATGGATACTGGTAATAAAAATACTAAAATTGCTTCAGAAATTGGGAGCTTTGTCGAGGGTCACTGTACCTGAAAGAGAAAGACTGCATTCATTCCAGAAGATGCTGCAAATTCTTCAGCAATTTCTGTTTTAGGACAATTTCCGAAGAAGTATGTCAAAGATGCTCAAACATCCTGTCCAACATGGAGAGTCATACACTGGGGCCTGAACAATAATGCATGTTGCACAAGTTCCTTGACACTGAAACTGCATAAGTCTTGCATCACTGACACTACAGAGCTCTTAATCATGGTCAGGGAGAAAAACAAAGGGAAACACATTCACTTCAAATACAGAAGTTGACATTGTGGAAGAGAAACGATTTAGATAATTACTTTAAATGGATTGAGTTAAAGTAACAAATTAGAGGTGTGACACCAGGGAGAGGCCCTCAGCAGAATGACAATATGAAAATGCAAGTGTTACCGCATCAGAAACCAGGTTAGGTAGTGGATACAGGGCTGATGGGTGAATGGGTCTCGGTGTGAACTGGGGGACAGTCAGTAGAATTGAATTGTAGATATTGCAACTCAAACTGGGTTATCATTTGATGCTGCAGCAACAGCAGAAGCAAAACTGTATTCAAGGACAATCTGTAACATTTTCCCGACGATAATTCATCAGTTTACCATTACTAACAAGCCGATCCATGGTTCAGTGATGAGTGTGGCTGAACATGCCAGGGTCTAAATGACGTGGACCTAAATCTGTTGAAAACCCATTAAAGCTACCATACATAATTGGTTAAATTCCGACCAGCAGAACTAATGTCTGATGGAGAGGGGAAATGATCCCAAGACTAACAGATCAGATCGAAGCTCTGTCGTCCTGCCAAATCCAAACATAAATGTCAATGGACTATTAAACAATTTACTGGAGGAAAGGACTCCACAAACATCCTCATCCTAAATATCGGAACAGCTCTGTACGTCAGTGAAAACAGTCAAGGATGTGGTGTCTGCACTAACCTCAGCCAGACGTGTTGAATGGATGATCCACCTCAACACTCATCATGATTCCCACAGAATCGCAGATACCAGTCTTCAAGCAATTCGATTTGCTGTATGGTCATGAGGAAACAGCTGAACACAGTAGATACGACAAAGGCAATGGGCCCTGACCCCATTCCTGCAGCAGGACTGAAGACTTGTGCTGCACAACAAGCCGTGTCCCTGGGAAGCTCTTTCATTCCAGATCCAACTCTGACATCTCCCTGGCAATGAGGAAAATTACTCAACTATGTCCAGTCACTGAATAGGAGATTAATTACAATCTGACCAATTACCACACCCTGAGTCCCATCACAACAGTTAAATTGGTGGGAATACTTTTTGATAGAGCTGTCAAGTAGCACCGAAATAATGAGGACAGTGTGGGTTTCCGATAGGTCCCCATATGGAGATGGTGCTGTAGTGGACATATCATTGGATTACGAATCCAGGCCAGGCCAATGCTCTGGCAGCTGGTGGAAGGTAAATAAAATTAATAAAGTATCGAGACCTAAAATCTGGTGTCAGTACCAGTGATCTTGTGTCCAGTGTTGATTGTAAACATCGATCTCCTTCACCAATATACTTTCAGGAAGTGAATCTCCCGTGCTTTCCTGATCTGGCCTAAAAGTGACTCCCGACGCACAGACATGGTCTCTGAATCGGCCAGGTGAGACACTCAACTGTATCAAACTACTGTGAGGTCTTAAATTATAAAACCTGACAGAACACCCGGCATCAACCTCGTTATCAGAAAAGGGAATGGGAAACACAGTCCTGTCGACCCTGCATAGACATCCTTCCTAACATCTGAGAGCTTGTGACAACATTTACAGAGCTTTCCCACAGACTGCACAGAAACATCGGGAGAGGAGGAGGTCATTCAGCACATTGAGCTTTCCCCATGCTATTTCATGGCCGAATATCTCCTCAATACAGTTTTCCCCACACAATGTTCATATCCCAAAATATGATTAAACATTATGAACTATAGTGCCTTCGGCCCATCAATATATAGGGAGTTATCTGATAATGCTAGTTTATTAAGTGCGATTTGACTGCAATGCGATTCGTGAACCATTTTCTATAAAGTGAACTATCATCCCTGCTTCCAATCTGTCACACTCTGTCAGAGTTTTATATATCTCACTGAGATCTCCACTCATTTTCTTAAAACCCATGGAATATAGGCCCAGTCACCCCAAACTCTGCTCCCACAACTAACTGTCATCCCAGAGATCAATCTGTCATCCTTCACTGCACTCCCTCAATGTCAGGTTTGTCCTGTATTAGGTAAGGACACTAAAACTGCACACAACAATGCACAATGTTCGAGATGGGGTCCAAACAAGGCCCTGTTCAGTTGCAGTAAATGACCCTTACTCCTGTATTCTAAATCCCCCTGAAATGAAGGTGAATGAACAATTTATCTTCCCACCTGCTTTCTGCTCCTGCAATATTGCTTTCAGTGACTGGTATACAGGGAGATCCAGATTCTTTTCATTGTTACAGCTCTCGACTTGCTGAGTCTATGTACACTGTATACAGCTTGCCAATGCCATTCCCAGTATTGACTTCCGTGTTCAGAACTCACTGCCCTACATGGACTTGGAAGGCTGCGCAGAAATAACAAAAAATGCAGCTTAAGTTCATTTATAGATCAACAATTTTCAACCAATCCCTTTTCAGATGATAGGCTGCCATTCAATTGATCCCATCAATGTACACAACCTCTCATCTCTGCCATTGCTCTCCATCTGCCAGGTATTTGCCCAGTCACTCCACTTGTCTCAATCAACTTGGAGCCTTTCTTACATCCTCCTCATCCACTCACAAGCTGACATCGTTTAGAGCTGTCAGCAGTCTTGGAAATATTGCAATTGAGTCCCTCAACCAATGGTATGATGTGTATTTGGAATAGTTGGATGCCAAATCTCGACCCTTGTTATATCCTCCAAGCCTTCCATTTTAAAAACATGGTTTTGTTCATACTCACTGTTTCCTGCCAACTCTCCCATTCTAAAACCATGACCATACATTAGCCCCAGTCCCAAAGGATTCGAATTTGCACAATAGGCTTGGGGCTTTATCAAAAATCTTTCTGATAATCCAATCGTATTGCGTTGATACCTTCTCCATAATTTTGCTAAAAGCCATTTTCTCAAAACTGATTCCTATTTCATAAACCTCAGTTGACTTTGTCTATGCACATTAATTTCAGTCCAACATTTTCTCTAAAAAGTTTTAGTTACGAATTTCATTCTATTCCCTTTTTCTCACCAGACTAACGTTCCCTAGTATTGCGAGGAAATTTTATTTTTGCTTTCTTCTTCTTCTTCTGTGAAGACATAACCGAAGTATTTGCTCCATTGATCTGCTATTTCCATGTCCTCAATTATCTGGTATCAGACTGTGAGAAAGCTGCACCTTTTTCTCTTAATTTTGCCATTGGCGTATTTTCAGAAGATATTACAAGTTCACTCATATACACTGTGATAAGATATTCTTCAGAAACCCATCAATTCCTATCTTGAGCTACTGAATGATTGACCTTCCACAGCTATACAATCACAGAAGCACAGACACTGTACTATCAGAAATACACCACGGTCTACAATAGCCCCACTTTCCAAGACAAAACCTGTCGCTGTGAATCTTATGGCATTTCAAGAGCACAACCATGTCTTTTCTAATGATTTTGAGGTTACCATGACAATTCCCCTCTCACAAAGTGCATCCCAGACGCAAACACACTTTGCTTGAAAAACAGTCCTCAAATCCTCACTAAGCCTCAAACCCTTCACTTTAAAAGTGTGTTCCTTTGATTAAAAGGACCAGCTGCTGTCTATCCACCCCGTCCATATCCCTCGTAATCTTATCCTCCTGATTCACGTCCCCCTTAGCCTTTTCTGCTCCAAAGTAAACAATCCGAGCTTATCCTGCCTCTCTCCATAGCTGATATGCTCCATCACAGGGAACATCCTGGTGAATCTCCTCTACACCCCCTCCAGTGCAATCACATCTTTCCTGTAATGTAGCTCTCAGAATTATACATAATATTCCATCTTAGCTAATGAAAGTTCCGCATAACTCATTTAATCTATGCTTCGATATGTGAAGGATATGTTTACGCTCCTGTACGCTTTCTCAAATTGTGTGTTACCCTGTCCAGCCACATTCAGGGATGTGTGGAGAAGCACCCTCTCAGATTCCTAGTGTGCTGCCATTCATTGAGTCTTTGCTTGCCTGGTTCCTTCTTCCAAAGTGCATGACCTCATATTTATGAGGGTTACATTCCATCTGCCATTGATCCACCCATCTGACCATTCCATCTGTATCTTCCTGTAATATAAGGCCTTCCTCCTCGTTGTCATGTACCCGGCCAATCTTTGTATCAAACACAAACTTACTTAAGACACTCCCCACCCCTCGTTCATATTCACAGCTGCATCCTTAATGATAAGGTTTAAAATCAGGAACCATCAGCTTGTAGTACAACAGGTTTATTCGGAGGCACGTGCTTTCGAAACGCTGCTTCTTCATCAGGTGGTTGTGCGCTTTGATGAAGCACTTCGAAAGCTAGTGCCACCGAATAAACCTTTTGGACTGTAACCTGGTTTTAAGCAATTTTTAGCTTTGTCCACCCCAGTCCAACACCAACACCTCTGAATCCCAAATATTAAGAGACACAGCACTGATCCGCGTGGTACACCACTGGACACTAGCTTCCAATTGCACAAACAGCCTTCTACCACCACCCTCTGTCTGCTACCACTAAAGTTGATTTGGTTGCAACTTGGCAAGTCACTAATGAGTCCTACCTGTTCCCTGGTTATTCTGTTCTGCTGGAGACACTTGTGGAATATCTGGTGATTCTCCCAAATCTCGCCTACCAGTCGGTTTCTATGTCCCTGTATTAGTCAGTCCCCTCCAAGTGATGAATTTCCTACTGATTGTAGTCTTAACTGGCCTGTCCCAGATCTGCTATTATTTGCCTTGAATGTGGAATAGAAAGCGAGGGAAGCGTTCTGATAATTTCCAACTTGTCAGATATTTTGTGAATTATCTAAATTTCACTGTGACCCACCTCTTATTCTTTGAAACTCTAGCGAACACAGGCCGAGTTTTCTCATCAGGCAATCTCACCATCTGAGGGATTAATCTGGAGAATGTCCACTGCACTTCCTCTCAGGTCAGTATAATCTTTCTGAGATTCGGTCACCAAAACTGTGCACAATACTCCAGGTACAGTCCCACCATCACACTGTGAAACTGCTTCAAAATGTCTTTACATCAATGTTCGGACTCTCTTATATGAAGGCGAACCAAACTTTAACTTTCCACTTACATATATTCTTCCAAATACCCTTCACATTCATTGCATTTACGAACTCACTGAAACCTTATAGAAACCCTTCCAAAAATCCAATATATGCCACTTCTACTGGTTCCCCATTATCTATGCTGTAAGAAACAACTTCAAACAATTCCAAAGTTTATCAAGTATGATGTCTCTTTCAGAAATGCATGCTGATTCTCTCCATTGTTGCTGTTAATTTCTAAATAGCAAAAATGTCACCCTGTGTGATAGGTTCCAACAGTTTCCCTACAAATGTCAAGTTCACTGGTCTACAGTTCTCCACAATATGTCTTTTTCCCTTTGTAGCTGTTTGGATCCCTTCCATTCATCGATAGTTTATTCACAATAGTTTCCAGTCTCTGCAGAATGTCCAGGAAAATAAAAAACAGTCATCGACAGTGCAATTAATACTTCTATTGGTGGTTAATTTACGACATTTTGATATCAAGTACAGCTGTTTCAGCAGACTTAGCAATGCTTAATCCAGCTACATGTTCAAGTACTACCTTGTTACTGATATGAATTGACTTTGTCTTTCGCTCCAGGGGTCCGATATGATCACTTGGTATTACTGGGTGATTTTCTGAATCTTCCTCCATGAAGACAGATGCAATGTAACTGGTTATTTTATTGGCCATTTCCCTGTTCTCCACAAGGACCTCGCCTCTCCCGATTACAAATTTTCACATTTGGCCTTGCTTTTATTTTGTTTCTTTTGAAATGTAGATCGCAGATTGATGTAGTCTTTGTGTTCCTGTTTGTGAGCATGTATGTTCGCTTTTTGATTTCAATTTCAGTTTCATGGCCTTCCTTTTTGGTATCGTTAATTTCTGAGAATTCTCCGGTTTCCACAATAGCTGGAATTCTTCTGAAGTCACTTCCTCCGATTAACATATTTTCTGATTTGTTATGTTAATCATCATTGAGTCACTTTCTCACTCTTTGGTGTTTGCACCTGAAATAAATAGACGAATGTTTCAGACTTTGCAGTATTTCTAAAAAGTCCTGGTCCTGACCAATTATATTCAGGAACACCACAGGAGGATAGGAGGATAGAGAAGAAATTGCGGGAGCACTGCTTGGCTCTTTTCTATCATCATTGGTCAACGAGTGCCGTCCTGGACAACTGGAATATAGCGAATGCTGAGCCCATATTCAAGAAATGCTACAAAATAAACCTGGGAACTAAAGACCAGTAATCCTAAAATCTAGTGGATAGGTTACTGTAGAAGATTTGGAGAGATTGGATATATATGCATTTGGAAAAGCAGGGTATGGTTCGGAGTAAGATTAGAATGGTGCTGGAAAAGCAGAGCAGGTCAGGCAACATCCGAGGAGCAGAAAAAAATCAATGTTTCTGGCAAAAGCCCTTCATCAAATTCAGCACAGGAGTTTGTGCAAGGGAGATCATGACTCACAATTTTGTTGGAGTTCTTTAATAAAGTGACCAGCAACGTTGAGGAGGTCTGGGTGGTATACGTAGTCTAGGTTGATTCCAGTAAGGCCTTCTGTAAGTTTCCACATGGTGCGTTGCTCTGGAAGGTGAGATCGCATGGAATTGAGGGGGAGTTGGCAAATTAGGTACAAAATTGCCGTGATGGTAGGAAGGAGAGATTAATACTGGAAACATGCTGGTCAGACTGGAGGCCTGTGAATAGTGGAATGCCTCAGGGGTTGATGCTGACACCACTACATATTACATATATTACATGAGAATGTACAGGCATGATTTGTAAGTTTGAAAACGGCATTAAAACAAGAGGTATCACTGAGAGTGAGGAAGGTTATCAGAAATTTCAGAAATTACAGCAGTACCTTGATCACCTGGAGAAGTGGCTGAGAAATGGCAAATGGATGTTAATATAGATCAGTGTAAGTTCTTGCATTTTAGAAAGTCAAATCAAGTTTGGAGTTTCATGGTGAATGGTTGGGTCCTAAGGAGTGTAGTGGAACAGAGGAACCTTGGAATTCAGGTGCATGGTTCTCTGGAAGTTGATTCAGATGTAGACAGTGAAGAAAGCTTTTGACACACTGGCCTTAATCAGTTTACATCACTGAGTATCGAAATTAGGGAGTTATGATGCAGTTATACCGGATGCTAGTCAGGCCATATTGGTAGCGTTATGTTCAGTTTTGTTCACTTTGCTATAGGAAGATGTTATTAAACTGGAAAGAGTGCAAAAAACATTTACAAGGATATTGCCAAGGTCTCAATGGTCTGAGTTACAGAAAGAGGTTGGACAAGCTAGGAATTTTTACCTTTGTATGCATGAGGCTGAGGGAGGGTCATATTGAAGTTTATAAGATCATGACAGGCATGGATAGAGTGAATGCACCCAGTCTTTTTTCCCAGGGTTGGGCAATCACAGATTAGAGGGCATCAGTTTAAGATCAGAGGGGACAGAACTAAAGGGAACTTGAGGAACAACTTTTTAACACAGGGGCTGTTATGCATATGGAATGAGAAGTGGTTGAGGCGGATACATTAACAATATTTAAAAAGCATTTGAAAAAATACATGAATAGTAAAGGATTAGAAAGATACGGGACAATGGCAGGGAAATTGTGTTAGCGTGAATGGGCATTTTGGTTGCAATGGACCAGTTTGGGCTGAAGGGCCTGTCTCCGTGCTGTCTGCCTCTATGACTCTAACAACCATTGCTTGTCTCCCACTCAATGTTATATTGTACTTTCCCAATTTACTGAAGATATCTTGACACTCTAGCCTCCAGTCTTCCATGATGTTTGACTGGAATATTCAAGCATTCTAAACTGTATGCAGACACATTGTAAACTGCATCTTATAAATGGCATTATTCCTTAAAAGCTGCTTCAGGCCAAGGTTAATAATTCGTCCTTCTGACCACACAACATCAAATCCGAAATAACCTGCTCTCTTGTTTACTTCACAACATACTCTTCAACCCACCTCATACACACTTATGGAACTTATTTTTCACAGCTTCAGGAGTCACTTAGTTGACGCTGTTAACCATTCATTAAGATTGCAGTATCCACAACACTTGTCTATCTAAGTTCCAGAGCATGTGATGCTCCGATTTTCTGCTACCGTTTTGGTTTCGATATATAACACACCAATATTTGCTTCTCCTTGCTATCTATAAACTCTACATAAACTGATTCTGTGGAAGCTGAGGGACATATCTGTGTCGTTATTAGTGATAGACCTGGACAAGACATTCAGGGAGGCTCACCTCGACGCTGAGATGATCTGAAGAAATGTCCCACATTACTGGTCAAGCAACAATATCCTCCTCTCTCTGTTAGGATAAGACTTACCATATACTCTCTGCTCCCTCACACTCACTGTATATCTGTCATAGCACCTAACCCCGAACAAGGTTCACGCTCTGTCTCCAAATAAGGCTCAGGCACTACCACTCTCACTATTGAATTCAGCAACTAATAATACTATATGGATTCAAAACTGTTGACTGATTCATTCCAGATACCTCACAACTCCCTCCACCTACACCAGCACAAACAGCAGTGTCACCCATACACACTCTCCCTCCATCCCTTTCTCCCATTCCAGGAGAAACTGCCTGGAATAGGATATAAAGGTCGAAGCAGGGTAGTGAAGTGCCCGATATCCATTCCCTCACTCCCCTCACCCCGCCATGTGGGAAGGACTCTTAAAGAGCTCGAGAGGACCAGACAGCCTCGTGTGGAGAACCTGAAACATCCACGTCCTACTGACAAGTTAAGGAGCAATGTTCAGTGAAAGACAATTCTCAGTTTAAACACACTGGCAGCTCCCACAACAGTCAAAACAGTGCTTTCACTTACAAAAACAAAACCCAGATACCTCATTGCACAGACATGTAGACACAGAAATACACAGACGAACATACACAATACTTACAAGGAGATAGGCATACACACACGTATAAACACACAAATACAAATACAGTCACATACAAATAGACATAAATACAGATAGCAACACAGGCTGAAACTCAGACATACAGATGTAGACACGGAAACACACAGATAACAAGCACACGGACACACACGTGCAGGCACACCCCCCGCCCCCACACACACACATACAGACACACACACACATACAGACACACGCACAAACACTTACTCACATACAGACAAACAGAGGCACAGACAATAGTGTCATTAAGACACAAATCGATATGTTTTTGATTTGTAAGGGGATCAAGGATTCCAGGGACAAGGCAGAAGAATGAGGTCGAGGTACTATTAAGAAATTATTGAACGGAATTTCAGACTCGATAGGCTGAATGGCCTCAATATGTTCATTTCCCTCATGGTCCTGCGGTATTATGCTATCAGGCATTCTGTTTCTGAGACAGCAGCAGAGGCTGGGTGTGATAGATATTTGATTGGAAAGGGTCAGTGGGAATGTGCGATAGGTTTGGAGTCTGGAATGGTTTATCTTTATTCCTAATTATGCTTACCTTTTGTCTGAAAATAGGTGGAGATTTGATGTTCAGTTAACACAGTTTTAAAATAACAGTTGTCCCACAATGAAATAAGGACGTCCCTTTCACTTTAGTCTTGTGCTACATGTAGTGTCCTCATCCTCAGGGAGCAGTGAAGACTCGGTTCTAGAAGATATTCCAGGCTGAGATCTTTACTGGACAGAAGGGTCAGTGTTTATTGGGAACAGACAGGAAATGGATTGTCAGGCACACTCGAATCAGCCATGAGCATTCTGAATGATGCAACAGAATGGGCAACTTCTGTCCCTACCCCATGTGTTATTCCCTCAATCCACCCCTCTTTGCTGTTACGGGTTGGGGACCACTCCATTAAGTCAGACAGGATCGTTACAATGACACAGGAGGAGACCATTCTGCCCCTCTAAGGAATTACACAGGAATATAGAATGAAGTAATTCAGCTCGTTCAGTACACTACACGGTCTAGGAGGAGGCCTTTCAACCCATCTGAGCTGCTACACAGGAATAGGGAAGCAGTCGACAACAGGAAATAGAGAGTAGAGACAAATGTGTGTTTTCAGGCTGCAAAGCTGTAACTGATGGAATGCCTCAGACATCACTGTGGGGTCATCAATGATCAATAATCTTGATCAAAGATCTGGAGGAAGAGGAGGGAATAGCTTGGAGCTGAATTAGCCCGTACACCAAGATGGCCATTCAATGTGTCGTCAAATAGAGGTAGTGAGTCTGCAAAGTGATGCAGGCAGGGAAGGTTATTGAACAAACCTTCAGCAAAAATAGCATAAGGTAAGTTGTCTATTTTGGCATGAAAGATGAAACAATGGTAAACAATTTAAATGGAGAGAGATTGCCGAACTCTGTGATACAGGAGGTTTCCATGTTCTTGCGACATGAATCATATGAAGTTAGATGCAGCAAGTGATTTGGAAGGTAAGTGGAATTATGCTGTTTTTGGCAAAAAAAGCATCAGGTTTAATTGCAGGAATGTTTTACTGCATCTGTACAGGGCATTACTGAGACCACACCTAATACACTGTGTGCAGGTTTGATCCCCTAAACTAAAATAAAAATATATAATTCTTTTCGAAGATTTTCAAAGAGGTTTCCCTTTACTCATTCCTGGAATGCCGGCCTTATGTTATGGGGGATTATCTGTTTTGATCTGAGCTGAGAAATAGTATTGAACCATCCATGACTTTCTGAAAAGTGTATCAGCTGGACGCATATTATCTCCTGTCAGTGAGACGAAAGCTAGAGAATAAATGTGAAGGAAAATATGCATTAATATTAAGACACATACTATGAAGACACCAACCAATATTTACAAATTAAACAGACGCATATAAGCATGTCATCAAATTATAAAGTGGGGGCATGTTGGGGATTGGAAGGAATTGTGTACAACAAGAGCAATGACGCACCTGCATACAATCCATAATCAGGTTTTCCAGAGAATGTTCCAGGAGATCGCACATGGTCCAGTTTGGTGTTCCATTGACATAATTGTTTGTTCCAACACAGAAAGGGAGAAAAATGTTCGCTGCCTGAGAAGCAGCCGATTGATCTCTCTCTCTTACTTTGTTCCGCCCGATAGCAAAATGTGAGATCAGAAAATCCCTGAGTTATCTTTACCACTTGTGAAGGATTCCTGGTGAGGATTCATTGGAATCTCTCCACTGCCTGAAACGAAGAGAATTCAGCCAAATCCAACTGTTCCAGAAAGAAATCTCACTAGCAGTAGCTTGGGCGAGCAGAGCAACCTCAAAGGCAGAATAACATTTGCGGCACTCTGTCATTTTACCTTTTGTTATGAGTTCAACTTTCTGTGTTACACATTTTTCTCGAAAATGACCTACTCTGAGATCTATATCATTGGCCACATCACTAAACTGGTTGCATTTAAGATTGGTGTTACCAGTGGAGGAGTGGGACTGGAAAAGGACATTTTGACCTTCCAACATTTAGTGGAACACAAATAAGAAATTATCAAAGGGCTGCTCAAGTGGAAAATACCTTCCCTAGAGGATTGTGGTTTCTGGATGTTTGCATTTATTCGAAGTTGTTTTTGGTATGTAGTAAAATGGCATACAGACAGAAACGTGCTGCTGAGACCAAAAGCACATGGAGCGGTGATAAAGTATCTAATGGCCCACTCCTGCTGCTCAGTCCTGTGTTGCTATGTTCTATTCAATCCCCCACAGTTGCTGAAAGGAGCAGATGGAGGCCACTTGTCCCAGATACCTGGTCAACAGTAACACAGGATCTCGTTCAGTCCCTCACGACTGTCACACATGGGTTGGTGCAGGTTGGAAAATGTTATTTGGTTCAAAAGACGCCTCTGGTCTCATTACAGAGTGTTTCCTCTCTGCAACTTGTGATCCATTTGTTGGTCATATTATAGACCCAGATTTACTGTGAATACAGTCCCCATACCTCAACCAGAGATGACTCACAAAATACTTCACTCTCTCTGATTGCAAAGTTCATTAAAAGAACGTTCAGGAAAATTACAAACACTAACTTTGCAATTACTGAATATAAGGACAAAAGGAACAGGATCAGGTAATTCGGATGATTAAGCCATTGTATACCATCATGGCTGATCTACTGTCGACATTAAATCCTCTTTAATGCCCAATTCTTCACCCCTTAGTTCTCTGACAAGTCAAAGATCCATCTACCTCCTCCTTAAATCCTTTCAGTAATGTAGCTCCCCTAGCTCTCTAGCTCAGATAATTTCTAACAGTGATTACCTTCTGTGAGAGGAAAACACTCCCTACACATACATTGTCACCTATTGATATGAACAAGAGGCGAAGACAGGGTCTGTGGAAAGAGTGAATGTCTATGATACCAATGCAGTATTTGACTGAGGATGGCATTGGGACCACCTATGTATTTGAGCTGAATGGGAATCAGGTGCAACTTTCCCACTGCACGGGGCCTTTCAGAACACAATAAGATTTGGGGTCAGTC
Organism: Chiloscyllium punctatum; assembly: GCF_047496795.1. Taxonomy (NCBI): domain Eukaryota; kingdom Metazoa; phylum Chordata; class Chondrichthyes; order Orectolobiformes; family Hemiscylliidae; genus Chiloscyllium; species Chiloscyllium punctatum. The sequence continues at coordinate 13,897,217 of NC_092772.1, forward strand.
GCCAACAATCCTCTCAGTCCCGGGAAATCTCTGCAGGAGATCTTCACATTAGCTTCCTCAGCAAAAACATCTTGAGTTGCTCCATCGATGTCTTTTCCCATCATAAGATCGGAAGTGGGTATGATGACTGAAAATCACACAATGTTCAGAGCATTTTGTCTCCCATCAGCTCCTGAACCATTCTGCGTCCATGTGCAGCAAGACCCGTACAGCATTCCGGTTTGTGCTGTTAAAGTGTCGGTAACAATTAGGTAACAGCACGGCCAGACACTGCCCATTTCCGCAGTTAAAAGAGGAGCTCATTCAGCATTTCAAGGTGGTTGCACACGGGTATGAGCTAGCATTCAGGAACAGGAAAAGTGACAGCACATTCAATACTCCTGCCTGTTAGACAGGAAGAAGAGTGGTCTGTTCAGTGCATCGAGCTGTTAAACACGAACAAGCAAAGCCCAATCAGACCCTTAAACCTGTTCCATGAGACCAGGAGGAGGCTATTCATCCCCACGAGACAGTTATACAGGAACAAGAGGGGGTCACTGATATTCCAACACGAAAAACCAATGAAACCGAGACTGCACTGATAGAGGACTCAATGATGTTAATCATGGTTCCATTGTTTGTAGAACGTGTGCTGCTTTAACATAGTTTGTTGGCAATGAGGAGGGAAGCCAAATGATTTGTGCCAAGTCTCAAGGAGGCAGCTTCCATCTCCGATAAGACACACCCATGTTCTCCATGGAGGTCAGAATCTGGTGGGAATAGTTAACTGATTTAGCATGAACGTATTGTGGCTGCTGTAGGGATTGCGGTTAACGAGACTTTCAGTGTAGGACCACACACCGAATGCACTGTATTAATGTGGGGAGAGTTTATTCAAACACTGGCCCTTTGTCTCTCTCTCATGCGACATGGGGATTGGGTGTGGAGTGAGGGGAATATTCTCAGATGCTCTTAAACTATTGACAGTCATGTAGCCCGAGTAAAAAAAGAAGCCATGGAATTTTTCACGGTATCAGTGCCTATTTAGAACATCGTAAGTGACTGTCCCTCCCCCCAAGGTTCAATGCAATCGTCTCTCATTCTCTCACAACGCTGGAGATTGATCATCATTCTCTCCTCATAGCACCACCATCCCAGGGATTAGTCTGGTGAAACCCCATTGCACTCTCTCTGTGGCAAGGTGATCATTCGTTATAAAGGAGAGAAAGTCTGTCCACAATATCCCAAATGCTGCCTCAACAACACTCTCACCAATGATCACAATGACTCTTTTTCCTCGTAGACATCTCCGTTTCTTTCCTGTAGCGTAAAAAAGACCCTCCTTCTCTCGACACTGCTGGAAAGAGTTAACACTTTCATAATGACGGTATTGTTGTTGCTGTCGGAATTATGGATAACATGACGTTCATTGCAGGATCACGCACCAATTGAATTGTATTAATGTTGGAAGAGTTTATTCAAAAGCCTGAACCTCTCTCTCTCTCTCTCTCTCTCTCTCTCCCTCTCTCTCTCTCCTCTCTTTCTCAGTCGAAATAGGGAGTTGGGGTGGTGAGGTGGAAAGTTCTCAGAGGCTCGTAAACTATCGAGAATCATGTAATCTGAGTGAAAAAAGCCAGTGTCTGTTTAGAACATCATGAGTGATTGTCCATCCCCCTTAAGGTTCAATGCAATCACCTCTTATTCTCTCACTGATCTTCACTTACTGCTCATGGTGCCATCATCCCAGGGCTTAGTCTGATGAAAATTGGGAGAAAGTCTTTCCACAGTACCCCAAATACTGCCTCAACAACCCTCCCCTGGATGATCACAAAGCACCTTTTCTCTCACTTAGACATTGCCACTTCTTTCCTGTGCCACAAAAAGCCATTCCTTCTCTATGAACTACGACTGACATGGAATTTATAAGTCCCTTACATCTGTACGTCAGCATCAATAAAGCGAACACCAGAGTTGCCTCTGGAGCTGTGCATCACTCTCGGGGAGAATTTCACTGAGATTGAATACACCTAAAATAGGGGAGGATCACGTTCCTGAATGGAAATGAGATGTAACAATACAGAAAACAGGCAGAGAAAGGGAGCTATCTTTACTTCTGTTCTTCTCTCACAGGATGTATGAAGCTCTGGTCAGGGCAGCATGTTATGCAGATCTTGAACTGAGTGGTTGGTTCAGCTGTTCCACAGGACAGTAAAGAGTAAAACGCATTGCTGTGGGTTTGTTGTGTTACAACACAGGATAAATCTTCCTGCTTAATTAAAACCAGCAACAGAGAAAAGATTTATCCCATGCAGTAATCTGTTATAATTCTCGAGTCCAAATCTATTTGAAGTAAAAATTAACAACTTTATTTCTTAAAATATAACAGAGAATAATAAACGAGTGACTATTTACAACTTCTACCTTCCTCCCCTTCCACAATACTAGACCGATAAGACTCCTAATTAAGATTTTAAAAACAAAACTTCTTATCTTAAAACCAGGAAGCTTTCGGTTCTTCTCCATATTCCTGTCTTCTTTTCTACTTGGGGACTCTGCTTCACCAGTTACTAATCAATAAATGTACCAATAGGAGAGCTATTATTCAGGTAGTCTTTGCATGCTGGTAGCTTGGCAGTTCTCCTCTCAACTGTTCAATTTTCTATAGTCTTGTACCGCCAAACTATTGGGGATTGTATCATTGGCTTTTCAGATTGTCAATATAATAACTTCATACTTGGTTGGAGGTGGGTACTTTGGGGTATAATTTAAAATGTTTTGCTGAATTTGTTTTTGTTTCAAGAAAATGAGCTAATCGGGTTGTTTGACCAAATGTTACATTATATCTATTTTTCAGAACACTTGGTGCTGTCAGATAGTTGTTGCTGGCTTTTAATTCTCTCAATTGTACACTACACCCACTTGTTCATCACAGAAGTCACACGGAAACCTGACAAAGGAAGCATGACACATTGACTTCTCTGAAGGTCTTGAGGCAAGCAGATTCGTTTTTATAACAAATGATAATGGTTGCTTTTAAACACCCCAATTTCCTTCATGAGATACCAACACACCATTATTCTGTTGCTCTAGATTATCAGTCAATGGCTTGGCCACCATAAGCTGTCTTCCCGTACATGCAGATAACAAGTTAAACATTCTTAAGAGCAATTATTTAATGATGGACATGTGGTTAGAAGGAACGTGAAACTATTGCATTCGGATTGAACAAAGGCACAAATGGCTTATTCAGAAGTTGCAGTGAGACTGAGGACGAGACTGGGATATCATGATGGTATTGGACAGGATTGGTGAGTGGGGAGGACATGGGGATGTAATTCTGTGAAGGACAAAATGGATTATGGAGTTTGAGAACAGTCTGGTTCCTTCTCGCATATCAGTGAGTAATTTATAAATAGTAGTTTGATAGTTATAGTACATAAGGAAAGGAATTTTTGTTTGGAACTGAAGGCACTGAGTTGCACTTTCCATAATGAGCAGAAATTCACGTCAACCCGGTTCAGTCGACAAATATAATGACTTGAAAGCTGAAAGATGTGTTGCTGGAAAAGCGCAGCAGTTCAGGCAGCATCCAAGGAGCAGGAGAATCGACTTTTCAGGCATAAGCCCTTCTTCAGGAACCTATGCCTGAAACGTCAATTGTCCTGCTCCTTGGATGCTGCCTGACCTGCTGTGCTTTTCCAGCAACACATTTTTCAGCTCTGATCTCCAGCATCTGCAGTCCTCATTTTCTCTTATTAAATATAATGACTTACCAGGAATACCAACTATAGCGAGGATGGGATAGTAACCACCTTGAATAATCCAAAGGATGTCCTGGATCCGCCATGCTAATGATATCCAAGGCCAAGAACGCCAGTAAAGACCCAAGGATAAGCTCCTGTCCATTGTTGGAACATACCAGTCTAATGTTCTCAGATTCTGATCTCTCCTCCCCATCTCTCTCTCTTTCGATCTGCTGATCCCTGTTAGTGCTGTCAGTGATGCTCCTACTCATACTATGGGATAGCACATTGAACAGAGCTCATTTATCTTTCAACGATGGAAACTCTCCATTGTAATAATTAGGATACACGGAGATTGACAGTAATCACAGTCACTGAACAACTAGCTTCAGTTAACCCTTTTGAATTCAATATTGATTTTATTAAAATTCAAAAAAACGTTTAAAGCTACACATTTGGCATAGAATATATGTGGGGGAGGGTGAACAGAGGGAAGAAATATTTGAGATGGTAGATTGATTGTATGTAATCATTCAGTCTGCCTTAGATATGCGAATGATGTCGAAGGATTTTCAGAACAGTAACAAGTTTCTCCATTTATAAATCGAAACATATAATCTGTAACTACTGATTAGTGATTCTGATGTCAGGAAAATATGGATACAACTTTTCTAGTCCATAATCTGACAGGAAAATGTGCATACAACAACATGAGTGATAACAGACAAATGGCATGTATATGTTAACAGAGAATATGATGTGACACACAATTCAGATGTTTATTCGAGGATCAGAGAGGGCAGGTGAGGGTCATGCTGTTCATGTTATCGATGTCAATCAACTGTGATTAAGTAAATTTCACTGGATTTCGATTGCAGTGTGATTATGATATTGGGGACATGGCTGCCGAGACTGGAGGGAGGGAATATGATATTTTCCAGCCATCAGTATTGGAATTGTATTCTTCATAAATCATATGAAGATCAAATTCCGGGATACAACTCCAATGAGGAATGAGGAGAGCCAATATTAACCATACAACCAGAAGACATTGGTGCAGAAATTTGGCCATCAGGCCCATTGCGCCTGCTCCGCCATTCAATGATGGCTGTTAAGATTCTCCACCACATTCTCCCGCTTTCTACCTGTAACCCTTGATCCCCTTTACAATCAAGAACCTATCTGTCTCACTCGTAAATATACTCAATGACCTGGCTTCGACAGCCTTCTGTGGCGGTGAATTCCATAGATTCACCACTCTTTGGTTGAAATGGTTCATCCGTATCTCTGTTCTGAAAGGTCTTCTCTTTACTCTTTCCCATCGGGGCATAGGCTCTCCTACCATTGGAAATATCGCCCCAAACTCCACTCTGTCCAGGACATTAAGTGTCCTGTAAGTTTCGAGTAGACCTCCTAACATCTTCTGAACTCTACCATATATGGACCTAGAGCCCTCAGACGTTCTTCATAACAGACAAATGGGGCCATTCTCGTGGATCTCCTTGGAAAACGCTCAAGGGCCAGTTCATCCTTCCTGAGATATGGGACACAAAACTGTGCACAATAATCCAAATGTGGCCTGACCAAAGCCTTATACAGCCTCAGAAGTACATCCCTGCTTTTATATTCAAGCCCTCTTGGAATAAATGCCATCATTGTATTTGCCTTCCTAACTATTGACAACCTGCAAGATTTCCTATCGAGACTCCTGGACTGCAACTCCCTCGGCTTTTTGCACTTTTGACTTCTGAACCTGCTCGCTATTTAGAAAATAGTCCATGTCTGTATTCATCCTAGCAAAGCGCATGATGTCACTCTTGCCCACGTTATACTCCATCTGCCACAACTTTGCTGAACTCCCCTAATCTGTACAAATCCTTCAGTAGGAGAAAGTGAAGACAGCAGATGCTGGAGATCAGAGTCAAAAAGTGTGATGCTAGAAAAGAACAGCCAGTCAGGCGGCATCCGAGGATCCGGAGATTCGATGCTTCAGGCATAAAGTCTTCATCAGGAATGAGGGGGTTGGGCGGAAGGGGGCTGAGAGACAAATGGGAGAGGCTGGGGCTGGGAGGAAGGTAGCTTGGACAGCGATAGCTAGATGAAGGTGAGTGGTGATAGTGAAAGGTCAGAGTGGAAGGTGGAGTGGATACAAGCGAAGGAAGATGGACAGGTTGGACAGTTCAAGAGGGCGGTACTGAACTAGAGGGTTAGATCTGGGATAAGATGGTGGGAGGGGAGATGAGGAAATTGGCGAAATTGCCTTTGATACCGTGTGGTTGGAGGGTCCCTCGGTGGAAGATGATGCATTCTTTCTCCAGACGACTGCTGGATAGGAATTGGCCATGGAGGAGGCCAAAAACATGCATATCCTTGTTGTAGTGGGAGGGAGAGTTGAAGTGTTCAAGGATAGGGAAATGGGGTTTTTGGGTGTGTGTGTCCGAGTGTGTTACCTGAACCGTTCTGCAAATTGATGTCCTATCTCCCCAATGGAGAGGAGATCCGGTGCAATGGACAGAGTAGATGTGGTGTTTGGATGCACAGGATGTTCTTTGCCTGATGTGGAAGGATCCTTTGGGCGTTGGATGGAGGTGAGGAGGGAGTGATGACATAGGTTACATACCTCTTGTAGTGGCAAAGATGGTGTCAGGAGTGGAAGGTGGCTGGGTGGGGTTGAGGGTGCATGAACCGCACGAGGGAGATGTGAAGGGAATGGTCTCTGTTGATATGGGTGGGGAGGGAATTATACCTCTGGTGGTGGTGTCTGACTGTTGGTGGCGGAAATGGTGGAGGATGATGCGTTGTATCCTGTTGTTGGTGGGATGGAAGGCGAGCACCAGAGGGGTTCTGTCCTTGTTGTAGTTGGAAAGGTGGAGATCAAGGACGGAGGTGCGGGAAGTTGAGGAGATGCGCTAGAGCATCCTCCTGTAGCCGAACCACCTCTTTAGTGCTACCTGTCCCTCTATCTATCTTTGCACTGTTTGAAAACCTAGCCAGAATCCTCTCAGTTCCTTCATGCAAATCATTAATGCATAAAGGGAAAGGTTGTGGTCCCAACATTGAGTCTTGTGGAACACCACTTGTCCCTGGCTGCCATCCTGAGAAGGACTCTTTAATCCCAACTCCCTGCTTTCTGTCAGACAGCCATGCTACTATCCATGTTCGTACATTGCTTCGAACACCATGGGCCCTTATCTTTCTCAATAGCCTCCTGTGTGGCACCTTATCAAAAGATTCTTGCGGAGCAAGCAGATAATATCTATTTTTCTTCTTGGTCTAATCTGCTTGTTACTCTCTCAATGAATTCTAACAGGTTTGTCTGGCCTGACCTCCTCTTGATGAAACCATGTTGACTCTGTTCTATTTTACCAAAGACCTCCAAGTATTCAGAAATCCCATCCTTCACGATGGATTCCAGCTTGTTACCCACAACTAAGGTAAGGCTAATCAGTCTGTAATTTTCCATTTTTTCCCTTATTAAACGGGGTGTGACATGAGCAATTTCCAGCCTCTTGGCCCTTTCCTGATTTTAGTCATTCCTGAAAGATTACTACTTATACTTGCACTACCTCTTCAGCTATCTCCCTTCCAAAGCTGGGGTGTAGTCCACCTGGTCCAGGTGATTTATCCAAATTCAGGCCATTCAGTTTTCTAACATGTTATTCTTGATGATGGCCACCATACTCAGCTCTGCCCTCTCACTCTCTTCAACTTCTGTGAAATTATTCATGTCTTCCACCATGAAGACTGATGCCAAGTTGCTCATTCATTTCTTTGTTTCCCACTACTATGTTTCGCGCATCATTTTCCAGTGTCCAATATTACTTTTACCTCTCTTTTGCACTTTATATATCTCAAGAACCTCTTACAGTCTCCTCTATATTGCTGGTTCGCTTACCCCTATATTTAATCTTCTCCCTCCTTATTTCTTTGTCCTCTGTTGGTCTTTATAAGTTTTGCAATTCTCTCGTTTCACACTGCCCTTCACCACATTGTATGCTAACACTTTTGCTTGTATGCAATCCCTGACTTCCTTCCTCAGCCCTGGTTGCCTTATCCTCCCTGTATCATGCCTCTATTCCTCAGCATGAATCTCTGCAGTGTCTGCTGAATTAATCTTGGAATCCCCTGCCATTGCTGTCCCACTGTCTTTCCTGCTATACCCCTCTCCACATATCAGAGATTGCTGCAAGTTCAGGTCCATCCAGTCTTTCTTGTTTAGGTCCTACCGACTCGGGAATCCCAATGATCCACATATCAGAAGTGCTGCCTGCCCTGCCTGCTGTTTGGCCATGTATTTAACTTTGCTACCTTCCTAGTCCTAACCTCACTCGCATATTCTGGTGTCTCCAAAATTCAAATATCCTTTCAACAGAACTCTCGCAAGGCCTTTTATTTAAAGTGGATAGACTTGATAATAAAAACTTAAGTGTGACCTCAGGAAAGTGGAGTCCACTGAATTAGTCCAATGCCCAGAGGATCTGATATCTATCCCCGCCACTAAACCTGTTTGACAAGGTATACATATAGTTTGGTGGTGATGGAAGAGCACCACTGAACTGCTGTCCTCTTCCAGCACCACTAATCCAGAATATGGTTTCCAGCATCTGCAGTCATTGTTTTTACAAAGGTATACATATGAACCATATAATTACAGATGGAGGAGGATAAACAGAAAACTAGAAAATGTCAGAGCAGATGGATGTCATGCAGCTTGTTTACTCTGCTTTGCTATTCAATTGGACTTTAGTTATTCTGTTCCTTTCAATGGCAGGATCTTTATGCAGCATCCCCAGTGGGTCAGAAAGTGCCCAGTGTCGTTGTGTGCACAGTCCTACGAAGGGAGTGTTCAGTGCCAGGCAATGGGGTTTGGGGAGTCCCAGGGGTGGCACAAGAAAAGGCTGCATGTAGTGACGATGGACTGAGGCACTGAAAGGGATGGAATGGGTATACAGGGACACTGCACACAAGGAAGGGGCCGGGAAAGATTCCTAAACAACCAGGGAACCCGCGATGCACGGCTGCTTTTACAAAAACCTGTCACGTTTGCTAGATTTCTCTGTCGAACCAAAGCAAAAATACTGTAGATGGTAGAAATCCGAAGCAAACACAGAGACATACTGTGGAGAGACGAAAGAGTTAATGTTCCCAATGCAGACACGGGAAGAATTTACAAAGCCCACACACAAAGGGTCCAGAGATTGAAATTGAACCCGAGTCCCTCGCACTTTGAAGCAGCAGTGTTGTGTCACCGTGCCGCCCAATGATGGATAATCAGAGTTAGAGACAGAGCTACTGTTCTCTGTGATTGGGATTGAGAGTCCTGAATGATGTGTTGCCTACCTGGTACTTGGGTTTGGGATATATCATCTGGGCTGCAGAAGAACTTGGATTGGGCGGGGAATGATCCAGTGGACAGGGTCTGTGTAGGTACCAACGGCTGGACAAACAAATGACAGTGAAAAGAGCAACGGGTAATACAGGACTAAACTATCATATCGAAATGCATGCAGCATAAGGAATAAGGTAAACACGCTTGTGACTCATTCACAAATTGGCAGGTACGATATGGGCATTACAGTGATATCACTGCAAGAGGATCAGGATTCGGAGCGGAATATTCAAGGATATTCATCCTGTCGAAAAGATAGGCAGGTGGACGGAGAGATAGAGTTGTTTCATTATTAAGATTGGAATTGAATCATTAATCAATCATAAGAAATGAAGTAAAGTCAGATCATGTAGTATCTGTGTTGGTAGAATTGAGGAATCAAAAAGGTGAAAAAATGCAGTTAGAGTTATGTACAGGAAGCTGAGGTGCAAGATACACCAGGAGCTAGAAAGTTCTGTTTGAAATACAAAGTTACAGTGATCCTGTGGGATTTCATTATGCAGGTGAACTGGGAATTCAGGTTGGTAGTGGTTCGCAAGGAAAGGAATTTGTGGAATGTCTATGAGACGGCTTTTTGGAGCAGCTTGCAAAGGTGAAATAAATGAAGGAGCTTAAGGTGAAGGAATTCTTAGCAGGCAGTGATCATAATATGATTGAACTTATACTGCAGATTCAGATGGAGAAGGTAGAATCAGTAGTAATGGTATTACAGCTGAATAAAGGCAATTACAGGGACATGAGGGAGGAGCTGGGTAGAATTGACTGGGAGACAGGCCCAGCATTAAAGATAGTACAACAGCAATGGCAGGAGATTTTTGGAGTAATTCAGGGCACAGCAGAGATTTATCCTGAGGGAAAAAGAGGCTTATATGGGGAGGATGGGGCAACCATAGCTGACTAGGGAACTCAGGTATAGCATAAAAGCAAAAGAGAAAGGATATAATGTGGCAAAGTGCAGTGGGAAACCTGAGAGGATTGGGAAGCTTACAAATACAAAACAGAGGGCAAATAAAATAAAATAAAGAGGGAGATTATTAAATAAGGGGGGTAAGCGAGCTATTAAGATAAAAGAAGACTAACAGTTTGTTTCGATATATAAAGTTCAAAAGAGCGGCAAAAGTGAACATTGGATTGCTGGAAAATGATACTGGGGAGATAGTAGTAGGGAACGAGAAATGGCCAAGGAACTGAATAATTACTTTGCATCAGCCTTGATTGTGGAAGGCACGAGTAATACATTAAACATTCAAGAGATTGAGGGGCCAGAGCTGAGTATGATGGCCACTACCATGGAGAACATGCTAGAAAAAACTGTAATGGTCCTAAGGTGGTTAAATAGCCTTGACCAGATGGACTACATCCCAATATTATAAGGGAAATAGCTGAAAAAGGAGTGGAGGCGATCGTGGTGATCTTTCAGGAATCACTAGAGTAAGGAACGATCCCGAGCACTGGGAACCCACTAGTGTGACACCCCATTTTAAAAAGAGAATAAAGAAAAAGACAAGAAAAACCCACCATGAAAAGTTTAACCTCGGTCGTGGGTAAGATCCCGGAATTCATTGTGAAGGATAAGATTGCTGAATACTTGAAAGTGATTGTTAAAATAGGGCAAAGTCGGCATGGTTTCGTCAAGGGAAGTTCATGCCTGACAAATCTATTGGAATGCTTTGAAGACGAATGAGCAGGCTCGACCAAGCACAGCCAATGGATGTTATCCACCTGGACTTCAAGAAGGCCTTTGACAAGGTATCACACAGGAGATTACTGGTTTTGTTAACGGTCCGTGGTGTTAGAGCAAGGGTAGTGGTATGAATAGAAGCTTGTCTGTCTGGCAGAAAGCAGAGAGTGGGGATAAAAGAGTACTTCTCAGGATGGCAGCCGGTGACAAGTGGTGATTCACAACGTTCAGTGTTGGAATCATATCTTTTTACTTGTTACATTAACCATCTAGATGAGGGAATTGAGTGCACTCTGGCTAGGTTTGCAGACGATACAAAGATAGGCAGATGGCCAGGTCGTATTGAGTAGGCAGAGAGGCTGAACAAGGATTTGGACAGGTAAAGAGATCGGCAGATGCATTCCGACGTTGGAAAGTGTGAGGTCATGCACTTTGCAACGAAAAATAGAGGCATGGTCTATTTTTTAAATAGCGAGGAAATTCAGAAATCTGAAGTGCAAAGTCACTGGGGAGTTCTAGTGCAGTGTTCTCTCAAGGTAAGCTTGCAGGTTGAGGCAGTAGTTAGGAGGACAATTGTAATTAGGATTGGAAGCATTTACTCCGAGAAGAATTCAATATAAGAACAGGATGTATATGGCTCTTATCAAACCACATTTGGAGTACTGTGCTCACTTTTGAGCTCCATATGTCAGGAAGGATGTACTGGTCCTGGAGCGTATTCAGAAGACTTTCACGAGAATGGTCATAGGAATTAAAATCTTATTGTATTTAGAAATGTTTGAGGACTCTGTGTCTATAGTCGATAAAGTTTAAAAGGATGAGAGGGAATAAAATTGAAATATACAGAATACTGAATGACCTGGAGAGAGTGGATGTTGATAAGATGTTTCCATTGGACTAGGATCCGAGGGCACAAAGGAACACGTTTTAGAACAGTGATATAGAGAAAGTTAATGAACCATAAAATGGTGCATCTTTGACATTTATTGCCACAGAAGGCCGTTGGGTCAGGTCATTGAGTATATTTGAGAGGGAGGTAGATAGATTTTGATTAGGGGATCGAGGGTTACGGGGAGAAGGTCGGAGAATGGGTTTGAGAAACCTATTAGCGATGAATGAATGACGGAGCAGACTCGATGGGCTAACTGCCCTAATGTATGCTCCAATGTCTTATAGTCTTCTGGTCGAAAACTTAAGGAAGTACCTTGCAACTCTGAGAAGATAGATTCATGTTCTTCATGAATGTCAGAAGCTGTTGGGAATAGTTAACTGTTTTAGAATGAAGGTATTGTGGCTGCTGTCGGGGTGGTGGATAATATGACATTCAGTGCAGGATCACACACCAACTGCACTGTATTAATGTGGGGAGAGTTTATTCAAAACTTGGACCTCTCTGTCTCTCTCAATGGGGAGTAGGGTTTGGGGTGGGTTGGCGTAACATCCTCCCAGGCATTTCAACTATCCTGAATCATGCATCCTGAGTGGATCAGCAGTCATGAATTTATCACCTTCCCATTGTCTGTTTCGAATATAAGGAGTGATTGTCCATGCCTCTCAGGGTTCAATGCAATCACCTTTTATTCCCTCACAGCGCTACAGATCAACCTTCACTCACTCCTCATGGTGCCATCATCTCAGGGATTAATCTGGTGGAACTCCTCTTCACTCTCTCTGTGGTAAGGAGATCACTCCATGTAAAGGAAACAAAATCTGACCGCAATACCCCAAATACTGCCACAACAACACTCTCAGGTTTGCTCACAATAATTCTTTTCCCTCACTCTGCTGGTTACATTTCTTTCGTGTGACACAGGAAACCATTCGTTCACAATGCACTGCCACTGATGGGGAATTCAAAACGTCCTTATATCTGTTGGTCAGCATCAATACAGTCAGCACCACAGGTGTCCGTGGAGATGGACATCACTCTTCGGTGAGACTCAATCACAAAGAATTCATCTAAAACAGTGAATGGCTACCTCCCTGAATGGAAATGAGCCGTTGGAATATGGGATGCAGGCAGAGGAAGGGAGCTACTTTTCCTTTTATTCTGCCCTCACGGGATGTGTGCGGCCCTGGTCAGGCCAGCGTTTTATGCCAATCTTGAACTGAGTGGCTGTTTCAGCTGTTCCACAGGACAATAAATAGTAAAACAAATTGCCTTGGGTTTGTAGTTAAATAGAGACTTGACCAGGGAAGGATGACCCACCGCCTTCTCTAATGGACATAAGGCAAGCCGATATCAACAGATTATCATTCTGTGGCTCTAGAATACCAGCCAATGACGTGACCCACCGTACACTGTCTGCCCATCTTTCAGATTTCGTGGAGACAACAAGTTAAACATCTCAAGTGCAATTATTTTGCAATGGACACGTGGTTAGAAGGGCGTTGAAACAGATGTATCTGGAATTAACAAAGGCACAAACGATGGTTTATTCAGGAATTGAACGGAGGCTGAGGAGGAGAATGGGACGGTCTTAATGGTGGGACCGGACAGGATTGGTATGTGGGGAGGATATGGAGATGTACACTTTTCAGGAGAAAATGAATCAAAGAGGTTGAGACCAGTGTGTTTAATCCTCGCGTATTGGTGAGTAATTTGTAAAGAATAATTTGCTAGTTATAATTTCTAAGGAATGGTATATTTGATTGGAACTGAAAACGTTGGCTTGCACCTTTCCAAAATCTACATATCACGACCATCAATTCAGTTCAAACCATTTCACTAGACAGACAAAATGACTTACCAGGAACACCAAATATAGCAAGGATAGGATAGTAACCAGCTTGAATAACCATCAGTACACCTTCAATCCGTGACGCTAATGATATCCAAGGCTGGGAAAGCCAGTAAAGACCATAGGATAAACTCCTATCCATTGTTGGAAAATTCCAGTCTAATATTCTCAGATTCTGATCCATTGCTGGAACATTCCAGTCTAGTGTCCCCTGATTCTCATCTCTCCTGGCCTTCTCTCTGATGCTGCAAATCCCTGTTACTACTGTTGGACATGCTCCCGCATTCCCTTATTAATAGAAGAGAGAACCTCGCTAGAGGCGCATAGGATCCATGGAGACTGACATATTTACAATAGCTGAACAAATAGCTCCAGTTAACCCCTTTGAATTCAATGCTAATTTATTAAAATTCAAAATACCTTCCAACATTTTTGCATTCTGGGTGTGATATGTGAGTGTGACTGAAGGAAGGAATGTTGAAGATGGCAGATTGATTGTGTGTATTCATTCGTCTGCCTTGGAAATGGAAGTAATTCCGGAGATTTAACAGAACATAAATATGCTTCTCTGTTCCTGAATACAGAAATAAATCCCATAAATACTGATCACTCATTGTAAAATCAGTAAAACATTGAGAGAACATCTATCATCCATGATCTGAGAGCAAAATGTACCAAAGAAAACTAGGGTTACAACATACAAATTGTGTCGATATGTCAACAGATAATTGCACATGGCAAACACAGTGCAGATTGCTATCCCAGGATCAGAGAGGGCAGGTTTGCGTCATGCTGTTGATGTTATCGACGTTAAGGAACTGTCATGAAGTGTAATTTAATGAACTTCAATTACATTTTGATTGTGATATTAAGGAAAAGACAGAAGACGGAGAGGTCTGGGGGACATGGCTGTTTAGACTGTGTGGAGGGACAGTGATGTCCCCTCCCTTACCAGAACTGGAACGTTACTCTTTATAACCCATATGAAGAACAGATTCAAGAATACATCTATAATGAGGAATTAGCAGAGATAATATTAATGAAATGCGTTTATACAATATAAAATACAGGAACAAAGTGAATTTCTGCAACACCAATATATGCAAAGTACAAAGAGATAAGGTTGTTAAAATACACTCCTGATATTGAGCTCTGTAAATTGAAATGTGAATTACATAACGAGAGAAGTGGTGTGCAAACTTTATCAATCATTATTTGACCCACAGCTGAGATCGTGATTTCCCCTCTGTCAGTGAGTCCCCTCACTAAGATTCTCTGGACTAGTCTCTCATACAGTATCGGGGGGGGGGGGGGGGGGGGGTCGTGGAGGCGGCGTTTTGGTTATAATTTCCTGCTGCTCTTGTGCTCTTGGCACAGTCTACTTCCAAACTCTGCTTTCTCCATGGAACCAATCTATTGGCCTAGTGGGTTCTGTTTAGCTGTCAGTAACCCAGCTCTGTGATACTGTTGGAAATAAATAATCTGGGATGACAGCCAGTATCAGCACAGTGCTCACAGTGTATGACGCACAGACAAAGGGCTTGCCGTCCAGAGGAATTTCTAAATAAAGCTTCTAACTTCTGTCTGTGGTCTTCTGATCTAACTAACTTCACCCTCATCTAACACCTCTTCCGCTTGCACTCAGTCTGTTGCTCCCCTTTCTAGCCTCTCTCAGTTTATCTCACTTCATTTGCTTTCTCTCAGTTTATTTCTTTGCAACACAATCTATATTTACACACTATCTCGATCTCCAATTGTGAAGTTGGAACGCTTGCGACTCCACAATGGGCTGAATGGCCTCCCTGCACACCAAAATAATTCTGAGGTTTTCTGACCCACAATAAATACCTCGTGGGCAGACCTGCTGGTCCGGTGACAGGTAAAGTGCACAATCACCCATTATCTTTTCCTGCTCTTCTCTGATGTACAGCTGCCTTGACATGTCTGTTCAAACAAAGCAGACTGAGTGAAATTCGAGCAGTCGAGAAGGCTGTATATTTCAATCAGGATTTAATGAAGTATGAGTATCCAGAATAACATAAGCAATGATTGTAAAACAGGGCAACCCAAGAAATAGCAGCTGAGTTCAACATGTGGTTCCAAGTAGGTCGCATGGTATTCCCAATAGATTATCAATCAAGAAAATCAGCTCCTGTTCTGTGCACCGAGGTTGAATCCCGCCACTGCAGATGGTGGAAATTCAATTCAATAATGTAAAAATATCTCTGGAATTAAGAATCGACTGATGAGAATGAAATCATTGCCGATTGTCAGAAAAATCCACCTGGTTCACCAATATCCTGCAATGAAGGAATCTTCCATCCTCACCTGGTCTGGCTGACATGTAACTCCAGACCCAAAGCAATGTCATTGACTCCTAATCGCCCTCTGAAATCGTCTAGTGAGTTATTCAGTTGTACCAATCGCTACAACGTTTCAAACGAATGAAACCGGATGGAACACTTGACACCAAAATGGGCATCAGAAAAGTCAACATTAGAAACATCACTTTGGAACCTGCAAAGTCTTCCTTAATAACATATGAGGTCTCTTGCCAACATTGGAACAATTGCCTTACAGACTAGGTAAGCAACAGCCTGACATAGCCATACTCACGGAATCATACCTTACAGAAATAACAGAAATTAAACAAGGACAAAGGAGTCTCTTACTGATTACCACGTAACGCCGTTTCTCAGCAGAATCAGTCCTCCTCCATGTTAAACAACACTTGGAGAAAGCATTGATTGTTTCAAGGGCACAAAGTGCATTCTGGCTGGGGGATTTCACAGTCGATTGTCAAGAGTGGTTTTGGCAGCAGTACTACTGATCATGCTGGTCGGCTCCTGAGGACAAAGCTACTTTTTGGATCTGCAGAAGGTGGTGAGGGAATGAACGAGAGGGTAAAAAGCATATCTGACCTCATCCTTACCATTCTACCAACTGCAGATGTATATGTCCATGGCAGTATCGGTAAATGTGACCACCACACTCTCCTTGTGGAGACAAAGTCTATTGTCTCCATAACCTCTATTGTGTTATGTGGCACTATCACCATGCTAATGGCACAGACTTTTAGCAGATCTACCAACTCAAGACTGAGCTTCCATAAGACACTGCGGACCATCAATAGCAGCCAAACTATAGTCGAGCACAATCTGAAACGTCATGGCCCAGCATGCCCCCCCCCCCCCCCATTAGCAGCAAATCAGAGAATTAACCATGTTTCAATGGAGAGTGCAGGAGGGCATGCCAGGAGCAGAAGCAGGAATATATAATGATAAAATGTTAATCTGCTTAAGCTTCCAAACAGAAATACTTGCGTGCCAGATAGCATAAACAGCAAAGGACAGACAGAGCTTAGCAATCCCAGAACCAATGCATCAGATTTAAGCTCTGCAGTCCTGCTAATCCGATCGTGAATGGTCGTGGACCAACTCACTGGAGTAGGAGTCTCTACACATATCCCCATCCTCAATGATGGAAGAGCCCAGAACATCAGTGCAAAAGATAAATCTGAAGCTTTCACAGCAATCTTCAGTCAGAATTTTTTAGTGAATGATCCATTTCGGACACCTCCCGTGGTCACCGTCATTACAGGTAGCAGTCTTCAGCAAATTAGATTAACTGATATCCAGAAATGGTTGAAGGTACTGGATATTGCAAAGGCTATGGGGCCTGATAACATGCTGGCAATAGTCCTGAAGGCTTGTGCTCCAGAATTTACCGCTCCCCTAGCCAAGCTGTTCCAGTATGTTTACAAACTGCCAATGGGGAAAAACTGCTCAGATATGTCCTGTACATAAAACGCAGGACAAATTCAACCCGTCCAAATACCGCCTTATCAGTCCACTTTCCATCATCAGTAAAACGATGGAAGATGTCATCAACAGTGCTATGAAACCGCACCTGCTCAAAACTAACCTGCTCAGTGAAGCCCAGTTTAGGTTTTGCCACGGTCACTCAGCTCCTGAACTCGTCACAGTCTTGGCTCAAACATAGGAAAGGGAACTGAATTCCAGCCCTTGACATCAAGGTTGCATTCTGCCAAATGTTACATCAAGGAGCCCAAGCAAAGATGGTATCCCGCGCCAGCACTCCATTATTGGAGTCATACCTGAGAGATAAGAAGATGGTTATTGTTGTTGGAGGTCAGTCATCTCAGCTCCAGAACATCTCTGCAGTAGTCCGTTAGGATAATGTCCTAGGTCCAAAAGTCTTCAGCTTCTTCAACAATTACCTTCCTTTCATCATAAGGTCAGAATTGGGGATATTCGATGATGACTGCACAATGTTCAGCATCATTCGCAAATGGTCAGATGTGGAAGCAGTCCATGCCCAAAGCAACATGATCTGGAAAATATCCAGGCTTGGACAAGTGGCAAGTAACATTTACGACACAAAAATTCAGACAATGACTATCACCAATAAGACAATATAACCACTTTGTATTCAGCAGCATTATCAACACTAACCACCCCCCCCCCCCCCGCCTTCCGCACACTATCAATATCCGAGGGGGTATCATTGACCAGAAACTCAACTGGACTCGCCACATGAATATAACAGCAGATCAGAGGCTAGGAATACTGCAGGAGAAGCTCACCTCCTGACTACCCAAAGCCTGTCCATCATCTACAAGGCACAAGTCAGGAATGAGATGGAATATTCTCACTTACCTGAATGAGTGCAGCCCCAACAGCACTAAAGAAGCTTGACACCATCCAGGACAAAACAGCCCATTTGATTTGCGCTACATCTACAAGCATTCAGTCCCTTCACCATGGTCGCTCAGAAGCAGCAGTGTGTAATATCTACAAGACACAATGGAGAAATTCCACAAAGATACTCAGACAGCTCCTTCCAATCTCACGAACACTTCCATCTGGAATGACAAGGGCAATAAACGTTTGGGGACACCACCACCTTCAAATTCTTCTCCAAACCAGTTAACATCCTGATTTGGAAATAGATCGCCGTTCCTTCATTGTTGCTGGGTCAATACCCTGGCATTCCCTCCTAAATCACTAGTGGGTCAACACACAGCAGGTGGATTGCAGCAGTTCGAGAAGGCAGTTTGGTACCATCTTCACAAGGGGGCAACTATGGGCGGGCAAGAATTGCTGGGCCCATACAGCGATGCCCACATCCAAAAAAGATTTTTTACAAATAGTTCCAAGTTGATCACTTCGATGGGACAGGTTATCTGGTTTGAACACGAACAGGAAATCAGTGTTTTAATATTGAACATTTTCGACCTTTCTGTTATTAGAAGGGTGTTCAGTATTCGATGACTTATTGTTGCTGAGTGCCGTTTTGTTAAATTTAACAATACTGGCGTAGCAGGATTGATTCTTCAAAAATACCAGACTGAAAATGGAAATCATCATAGAGACAATGTGCTCCCGCCAGATGAGACTAACAGATGGGAGCTCATATTCAAAATATTAATGGATTACTGGCCGACACTGAATCCTCCCACCATCCGTATCACAGGTGTTAACATTGACCAGAACGTGAAGGCCAAACAACATACAAATACCATGATTACAAGAGCAGGTCAGAGACTTAAAATTCTGCACTGAATAGTAGACCATATAATCATAACGGCATGAGATATAGCTATAGATTTAGGTTATTCAGCCTATACCTTCACTCTGAAACTGTGCTATTTTGTCATAGTCTCTATGATAGTGGCAATGTCTTTTAAATGTTGACTGTATCAATCTTTGCAGTAATCGATCAGTTTCTATCAGATGCCTCGCCTCCCATTCTTCTAAATTCCATCGAGTATGGATAAAAGAGCCCTCAAATGTTGCTCATCTGACAATCTGTCATCCCCAGGATAGTCCATTGCATTCTCAGCAGTATGTCTCTTCAAACTCTCTCGAAATGAATGCTAACATTGCATTTGCTTTCCAAACTCTCAACTGAACCTGCGCATTAACCAGAAGTCAGGACAAATGCTTCAAAATCGTTTTGTGCTTCCGATTTAGTGGATCCTATTAGAACATAGTGTTTGCCTGTATTCCGCCTACTTAACTGCATAATCTCACACGTTCCCATATTACGTTCCATCAGCCACGTGTTTTCTCACATTCCTAAACCTTCCAAGTCTTCCTGCAGCCTCCCCACTTCCTCTGGATCACTTGCACATCCAACCATTATTGTATCATCTACAAACTTAGCAAAAATTCCCTCAATCCTTGGGCCAGGTGATTCTTGCATAAGATGTTTCCTGCATTCCCGAAGGAATGGCCACCATCTACAAAGGACAACATTCTAGGTGTTGATTCCATTCAGGTTAACATAGTGGATTGATTGGAATTATATCTGTAAAATCTTCACTGTCTGCGCCACTGACAATCAGTAGGAGCACATGCTTCGCCCCTTTTGTTGTGAATTTACCCCATTTTGGTGACACAGAACTTGTTGGTGCACAATCCCAGTGTATTGATGTCACTCTATCTCGACACTAACTGTGTGGCGCTCACACCGACCAACGTCACTGTGTCTTGATGACGACGGAGCGAGTTGGGGGCGGGGTTGGCTATGATGAATAACTGTGTGACTGTTAGGATGCAATCTGACCTGACAGCCTCGGATGTACCTCTGCCCTTTGTCACCGCTGCAGGCATGATAAGTCTTCCTGTGAGTCAAATCAAGGAAAGTGATAGGCTTGGTTGATGTTCCAGGCTGAGCACGCAGATCCTGTGTGGACCAACTGGCAGAGTTAATTACATACATCTTCAGCTTCTCCCCCCTGAAGCCCACGTCCCAACCTGCTTCAAGAAGGTGAAGAAAGTAAGTGAGAAAGCTCATGTAACTTTCTTTTATGATTACGGCCCAGTGGCTCCGACCTCAATAAATATTAAGTGATTCACGAGACTGGTTATGATCCACACCACCTCCAGTGTCCCAACCTGACCAAATCCCGAATAATTTGCTGACTGATGTAATGGGTCCACAATGGATGTCATATCCCGAACCCTGCACTCATCCCTGGAACATCTGGACAACAAAGGCACCTACATCATACTGCTGCTCAATGAGTACAGCTTCATCTTCAACATCAATATCCCCTCCAGACAGATCACAAAACCCCATGACCATAGTCTCATCTCCTCCCTCTGCCACTGGATCCTCAGCTTTCTGACACACACATCACTATGAGTGAAGATAGGTAACTGCACCTCTTCCACAGTAACACTCAACACAGGAGTTCCAGAAGGATATGTCTTCAGTCCCCTACTGTATATCCCATACACCCACGGCTGTAACCACATCCCCCTACTGTAATCACTGTACAACCCTTTACCATCCACCCTGCATATCCACAGCTGTGTCCTCAGACCCCTACTGCACTCGCTGTACATCCACGTTTGTGTCCTCAGCCCCCAACTGTACTTCCTGTACACCCATGGCTTTGTTGCCAAATTTCAAACAAACGCCATCTACACGTTCGCTGCTGACACCACCATAGCAGGACGGATATCAAACAACGAAGACTCAGAACATAGAACGGATATCGAGCATTTGGTGGCGTGGTGTAATGATAATAACCTCTGTCTGAAATTCAGCGATAGTAAAGAACTGATCATTGACTTCAGAAAGAAATGAGGGGAACACACTCCCATTTACACTGATGGTTGAGAGAGTGCAGAGTGTCAGTTTCCTCTGAGTGATGATAACTGACAACCTGTCCTAGACTTCTCAAATAAGTGTGACAATCAAGAAGGTCCAACAACGCCTCTCCTTCCTCAGGTGGCTCAGGAAATTCAGCATGCACTATTTCTACAAATGCACCATTGAGAGCGTATTGTCTGGGAGCATAACGGCCTAGTATGTCAACTGCTCTTTTCAGGACCGTTCGAAACTACAGAAAATTGTGTGCAAAGCCCACACCATCACGAATTCCAGCCTCCCAAACATTGACTCAATTTACACGGCTCGTTGCCGCAGAAAGGCTGCCAACATCTGTCCCAGATTACTGAGAGAAGTGAGGGACGAGATAGTGAGGGCTTTAACAGATATCTTTGTAGCATCCTTGAACACAATGAGATCGCGGAGGACTGGAGAATTGCTAATCCCCTTGTTTAAGAAGGGTATCAGCGATATTCCCGTTAATTATAGACCGGAGAACGTGACGTCAGGTGTAGGGAAGCTGCTGGAGAAGATACTGAGGGATAGGATCTATTCTCATTCGGAAGAAAATCGGCTTATCAGTGATAGGCAACACGGTCTTGTGCGGGGAAGGTAAAGTCTTACCAACTTCATAGAATTCTTTGAGAAAATGAGAAAAGTTGACTGATGAGGGAAGGACTGTGGATGTCAAAAGAGAAAATGCTGGAAGATCTCAGCTGGTCTCGCAGCATCTGTAAGGAGAGTAAAGAGCTGAAGTTTCGAGTCTAACTGACCCTTTATAGATGTCATGTACATTTACTTCGACAAGGCATTTGATAAGGTTTCCCATGTTAGGGTTATGGAGAAAGTGAGGTCGCATGGGTTCCAGGGTATGCTAACTACGTGGATAAAGAAGTGGCTGGGCTCAAGGAGACAGAGAGTAGTAGGGGAAGGGAGGTTCTAAAATGGAGAACTGTGACCAGTGATGTTCCACAGCGATCTGTGCTGGGACCGCTGTTGTTTATGATACATGTAAATGATTTGGAGGAAAGTATTGGTGGTCTGATTAGTAAGTTTGCAGATGACACTAAGATTAGTGGAGAAGTAGATAGTCAAGAGGACTGTAAGAGAATACAGCTGAATATAGATAGATTGGAGAGTTGGGCAGAGAAATTGCAGGTAGAGTTCAATCCGTTCAAATGGGAGGTGATGCATATTGGAATATCAAATTCAAGTGTAATCAAGTGTAAACACCCTAGGGAAAATTGATGTACAGAGAGAGCCAGATGTTCAGTTCCATTGTTCCCTGACGGTGGCAATGCAGGTTAGTGGAGTGGTCAAGAAGGCATATGGTATGCTTCACTTCATTGGACGGGGTAGTGAGAACAAGAGTTAGCCGAACATGTCACAGTTGTATAATACTTTGTTTCAGCCACAATTGGAATATTGCGTCGAGTTCTGGTCACCACATAACCAAAAGGATGTGGATGCTTTGGAAAAGGGTGCAGAGGACACCAGGATATTGTCTGGTATGAAGGACGCTAGCTGTGAAAAGATCTTGAGTGGACTTTAATTATTTTCATTAGAAAGACAACAGTTGACAGAGGACCTGATTGAAGTCTATTGAAGACCTGATTGAAATTATAAGAGGTGTAGACAAGGTGAATATTAAGAAGCTTTTCCCCAGAGTAGGGGATTCAATTACCAGCGCTCACGAGTTCAAATTGAGAGGGGAAATGTTTATTGGTGATTTGTATGGCAAGTTCTTTACACAGAGGGTGGTGGGTGCCTGGAATGCGTTGCCAGCGGAGGTGGTAGGGATGGGCACGATAGCACCATTTAAGATATTTTTTCTGGACAGATACGTGAATGGGCAGGGAGCAAAGGGGTACAGAGCCTCAGAAAATTAGTAACAGGTTTAGACAGAGGATCTGGATCAGCACAGGCTTGGAGGGCCAAAGGGCCTGTTCCTGTTGTGAAATTTTCTTTGTTCTTTGTTCTAACATTATCAAAGTCTCATCACACCCCAGTAATGATCTCCTACAACCTCTTCCATCAGGCTCGACGATACAGAAGCCTGATCACACGCAACAGCAGGATCAGGAACAGCTTCTTCCAAGCTGTTGTCAGACTGAGGAATGGACTCTTTAATCTCAGATAATGCTGATCTTGTTCATGTTGATCTCGCCTCGCGCATGCTCTGTGCAACATAACTTATTGCCTCTCAGACATGATTTACAGCCATTGTTCTGTACATCCTTGCTTACTAACATCTGCCTGGACATCTTGGTACAGGTGACAATAAATCATCACCTTCCTCTCTCAAGCTCTCACTGATCCTCACTCCGAGCTCCCTCCAGTCCTCACTTCCAGCTTCTCCCGATCCCCAACCCAAGCTCCCCATATCCTTTGTCTCTGACTGTTTCTCTCACTCCGTTTTCCTGTGTTTTCCTTTTCTCTGTTTTCTGTTTCTCCCCCTGAGTTTACTCTCTCCCCTTCTCCCTGTCCATGTGACTGTTTGTTTCCCTGTTTTGTTTCCTTTCTCTCTTTGATTGACACTCCTCATGTTTCTCTCACGAACTATTTTGGAACTGCCTGTCTCCCAGTGTTCTGTATATTGGCAACTGAAATCATTCTATTCGAGTGCATAACCGTCTGACATGGTAACTGTCCTGCCCAGGACCATGAGAACCTACAGAAAGTTGTGTGCACAGCCCACAACATCACAGAAGCCAACATCCCATCCATGGACACATTATAATTCTCATTGTCGCAGAAAGTCTGGCAACATCAAAGATCTCTCCCACCCAGATAATTATCTCCTGCAAA
This sequence comes from Chiloscyllium punctatum, assembly GCF_047496795.1. NCBI lineage: Eukaryota > Metazoa > Chordata > Chondrichthyes > Orectolobiformes > Hemiscylliidae > Chiloscyllium > Chiloscyllium punctatum. The sequence goes on from NC_092772.1 coordinate 13,921,202, forward strand.
CTCCTGCATTATACTGATGAATTAACCTCTCTAACTTCAAATAATATTAAATGTGCTAATGTCGATCTTGCTCTGCACGTCACCTGTGTGATGCATCCTTGTATGCCTCACTCTGTCTAAGTACCCTGTGATCTCTGTTTTCTTGGAGAAAGTGAGGACTGCAGATGCTGGAGATCAGAGATTAAAAACGTGTTGCTGGAAAAGCGCAGCAGGTCAGGCATCATCCAAGGAACAGGAGAATCGACATTTCGGGCATAAGCGCTTATTCAGGAATGAGGAGGGTGTGCCAGGCAGGCTAAGAAAAAAGGTAGGGAGGAGGGACTTGGGGGAGGGACGTTGGGAATGTGATAGGCGGAAGGAGATTAAGGTGAGGGTGATAGGCCGGAGAGGGGGTGGGGGTGGAGAGCTCGGTAAGAAGATTGCACGTCGAGAAGGCGGTGCTGAGTCCGAGGGTTGGGACTGAGAAAAGGTGGGAGGAGGGGAAATGAGGAAGCTAGAAAAATCTGCATTCATCCCTTGTGGTTGGACGGTTCCTGGGCGGAAGATGAGGTGCTCTTTCTCCAGGCGTCGTGTTGCCATGATCTGGCGATGGAGGAGGCCAAGGACCTGTATATCCTTGGCGGAGTGGGAGGGGGAGTTAAAGTGTTCAGCTATGGGGCGGTTGGGTTGATTGGTGCGGGTGTCCCAGAGGTGTTAACCCTCAGACTCAGCACCGCCTTCTTCACCTGCAATCTTCTTCCCGACCTCTCTACCCCCACCCCCTCTCCGGCCTATCACCCTCACCTTAACCTCCTTCCACCTATCGCATTCCCAACGCCCCTTCCCCAGTCCCTCCTCCCTACCTCTATTCTTAGCCTGTCTGGCACACCCTCCGCATTCCTGAAGAAGGGCTTATGCCCGAAACGTCGATTCTCCTGCTCCTTGGATGCTGCCTGACCTGCTGCGCTTTTCCAGCAACACATTTTTAATCTCTGTTTTCTTGTTTATTATCACGTGCCTCCACTTCTCACAAAACAAAACCTACTGCTGTATATGGGATTAGGAAGCGTGGACTGTTCTGAATGTTCCTCTCACTGCTCTAATAAGGCAAATTTAGAAGTTCCATACTGAATTTGCTTCAGTAATTTATTTATATAAATTGACAAACATTTTAATGCAGTTTCATTTGTTGTGAAGCAGTAATTTTTACGCTTTTTGGCCTCAGTCCAACACCAAAATTGATAAGTACAATGAACTTATTCATTAAGACCTATGAATTAATAAGTCAGGTTGAAATGAATATGATATTGGCTGGAAGATGGAATGAAATGGGTGCAGTGGCTTTCCTTTCTCTCTATTTGACTGATTGTCCTCCTGTTTCTCTCGCGATCTATTTTGGAACTGCCTGTCTCCCAGTGCTCTGTGTACTGGCAACTGAAAGCCATGGGGAGACTGCATGAGGAAGTACAATGATATTCCCCAATCATGATCACTCTTTCTGACAGATAGAATTAACCATAATGCACAAGGAAACAGCCAACGTTTGGGAGATGCGATGCTGAATGGCAATGTAAACTGAACAGGATAATTTTAAATGTGATAAAATGAACTATATTTTTATACACATCATGTAATTAATGGGAGTACAGCTTGAGGAAGGGTCACCGGAACTGAAACATTAATTTCAATTTCGTTTCACAAATACACCAGACCTACTTCTCTTTCCCTCCAATTTCTATTTTTTTAATGAGATTGATATTATTGCTTACATCTGGACAGGATACTTGTATTAAAAACAGACACTGATAGCAAAACGTGAAGGGCAATGGGGACACTACAGGAGAACAGCAGTAGAGATACAGCTCATTCTAAGCTGGAAGACACGATGGACTGAGTTTCTATCACCTTTGGTGTAACAATTAGGTGATATATATTGAAAGGTTTTGGAGAGTGGGGAGATAAGCTTGTTCAATGAAGGACACAGAGTGTTCCATCATCAATAATCTATTCCTATTAGTTCATGAAGTTCAGTTGCCTCTAAAGTGTTGTTTCAAACAAAGTGTATTTCCTGAGATTTGCAGGACATTCTTAAAAAGACTTTTTTTCATTTTAAACTTCAACAAGAAACAGACTTCAGCTGTAATACAAGTGTCAACGACTCACCAAATATAGTAGGAATAGGAAAGGACCAAATTGTCCAAATATAACCAAGTTCAACATGTAGACCTATTACGAAACATGAAATATAATGATATGGAAATATGAAATAAAAACTGAAAATGGTGGAGAAAATCAACAGATGAGGAAGTATCTGCAGAGAGAAACAGAGTTAACATATCGACTACGATGAGACACTGTTCTGAAAAGTCATATTGGAATCAAAGGTTAAGTCTGTGCATCTCTGTTCAGATATTATCAGACCTGCGAAGTTTCGCTCCAGTTGTTTGGATTTCTTTTTCTTTCTGAACTGTGACAAATTGTCTGATCTGAATGATAACAGCAAAACCGTTATCTCAGTTTAATCTCGAGTAATTTGTTATGGACATTAAATGAGAAATTACAAAGTTCCGACGTTTGACAGGGCTCTAAATATCGTTGACGTATTGCATTGTGAGAACGTGCCATGAAAATGTTGAAACAAAAGGAGAAGTTGCTGCAAAAGCTCAGCAGGTCTGGCAGCTTCGGTACAGAGCATTCAGAGTTAACGTTTCGGGTTCAGTGACACTTCCTCAGAAATGATGGCAGCTAGGAAAATGTTGTTGATATGCAGAAGAGGCTGGATAGGTGTTAATGGAAACGATTAGTAGCTAACATTAGAGAGTAAATAATGGAAGGTTATGTGAGAACTAGGCCTGTTGTATGGGTAGGGGGCAAGGATATTGGGGAGTTAAGGCCCTAAAATTATTGAACATGATTTTCAGTCTGAAGGGCTGCAGGGACCGTACGCGGAAAATGATGTGTTGTTCTTCCAGCTTGCGTGGAGCTTTCCTGGGACATTGCAGCAAGCCTGACACAGAGATAATGGCCAGTAAACAGGATAGGATATTAACGGGCAGGCAACTGGAAGCTCAGGGTCTTTTGCAGATGTTCAACATAGATGTTCTGCGAAGTGGCCAAGTAGCCTACTCTTCACTTCCCCAATGTAGAAGGCGACCACATTTTGAGCAGTGAATGTCGTGGGCTAGATTGTGGAAAATGTTGGTAAGGCGCTGCTTCACCTGGGAGGTTAGATTGGGCCCTTGGATAATGAGGAATGGGCAGTAAGTGGAGACATGTTGCACCTTCGGCAGGGGAAAGTGAAGTGGACATGCGGTGGGGGGTGCGGGGAGGTGTTGGGAGTGAATAAAGAGCAGACAGATGTGTCCTGGAGGGATTGGTCCCTGCAGAAGGTGGACAACGGAGGGGAGGGGAATATGTGTCTGATGGTGGCATCTCACTTGAGTGGTGGGGGGGTGTATGCAGCTGATGGTCCTCTGCATGTGAATGCTGGTGGGATGGGAGGTGAGGACAAGGGGAAGTCTGCAGCAGCAGGGAAGTGGAGCGGGAAGCTGAACGTGCAGGAAATGAGTCAGACCCGGTTGAGGACCCGCTTGACAACTGTGCTTGGGAATCTTGTTTGTGGAACATTGTGGGCATTTAAAATGCATCCATGTTGAATTTGGCATCATGAGAAGAAATGCGGTGGAGATGGATGAACTGAGAGAATGATTGGCGTCTTTTCAGGAAACAGGGTGTGAGGATGTCTACTCCAGATAGCTTTAGGAGTTGGTGGGTTAATACTGAATATCAGTGGTTGGTCTATCCCCAGAATTGGAAGCAGAGACGTCGAGGAAAGGAAGGGAGGAGTCACAGGTGGATCAGGTGAAAGGGAGGGGTGAAAACCCAAAGTGAAATGAATGAACGTTTCTAATTCTCGACAAGAGAGAGAAGCAGCAGCGATGATAACATCTTCGTATCGGAGAAAGAACTGTGGAAGGGGTCTCGAATAGAACTGGAACAAGGAATGGCCTATGTACGCCATGAAGAAACAGGTAGAACACTGCCACGTGTGTATCCATGCACCCCCTCTGTGTGGCAGGGGCAGGCTGAAGCAATGGGTCTGCTCAGGCAGTTCTGTTTCTAGATTTTCAGGAAGAGATGGAATCGAGCTCTTCTATCAGACAGCCATCAGCTTGAGGCAGGTAGTGGAGGAGGGGTCAAGTGGGGCGGTAATCTCCAGATTGAATGCGGTCAATTTTCGTAGAGGAGACAATGGCCTGATGTGCCATGTTGGGGTCAGGGTCCAGGGGAAGATAAGAGGAGATATCTGAGAGCGGGTGCTCAGCCTCTATAATGTAGATGTTAGCCCACCAGATTACAGCAGCACCACCCTTATCAACACAGGCTGAATAACACAATCAGGGTTGAATATAAGCACATGGAGTGCAGTTAGTTCAGAGGGGGATAGGTTGGATTCCGTGAGGGGGAGAAGAGAAATGAAGACAATCAATGTCACAACGAGAGTTCTTAATGAACAGATTGAGTTCAGATAAAAGGGTAGATGGACCAGGTGTAGAGAGAGTGTTGGAGTTGGGTGATGGGGTCTATTGGATAGGGAGAAGAGTCTTGTCCAAAACAATGGGCATTGAGGCGAAGACAGCAGATGACCAGGTCAACATCATGTCGAGCCCAAAATTCATTAAGGTGGTGGCACGGAGCGGCAAAGTTGAGATATTTGCTGAGTTCAGAAAAATCAGTATCAGAGAGTGGACGTTCAGGAGGGATGGTGAATATACGACAGGAGGTCGAGTTGAGGGAGGGCATGGAGTCAGTGGGTAGGGTATGGGAGGACAGGAGGCTTCCAGAGTATCATGGGTATCTCTACATTGTTGCAAATTCGGGGGCTTACTACATCTGGTGTGCATGGCTAATGAACTAGGGAATAAATTAGGATAGTTGAGTTCTGCAGCCTTGACCCAATTTGATACGATGTTGTTGGACAGAGAATATGTTGCTCTCAGTGGTACTGACATTGCACGATCAGTCCTCTGAAAGTAACTAATTGAAAATAATCGGGATCATAATCTTATTGAAACGTACTGATTTCTTTGGGGTGGTACTCAACCTGCAAGCTCTAATCTTTCTGACAGTTTTGACCAAACTGTAAAAACATCATATGTCTTGATGTTATTAACAGGACAAATTTATCCATGGTTTTGGAAGGCACCAGCAAGGACAGAGTTTATTTGTTATTCCCAATAGCTCTGGGGAAGGAGTCATTGTACAGTAAGGAAATTACCAGCACAGAACTTCCTTCGGTTCACATTGACCACAGTTTACTCAGGGTCCCTGATGCCACATGAGCCAAATACTACGTTGATGAAAGGGAAGTTACTCTGGTCTCATACAAATGACATTGGAAAATCAGTTAAAATAATAAAGAGCAAAAGGATCGAACACGGCTTGTTTGAACAATGTGTTCACTCTCCTCACAATGTTTAAAGGAAAACTGATACATGGACTTCTGATTCTGAGGATAGGTTTGTCCTATTTGTGATGAGGCTATTTGTTTAAGCCCTGTGGAATTCCACTCTGTACTATGGGGAACAAAACCACCCTGTTTCCGGTGCATTCGACAGTGACAGACACACACTATTGTCTGTTCCAATTGTACATTGATCATCTCAATCCCATTATTAACTGATGACCAATAGCAGCACAGACACCAGCAGCTCCATTATCCCAGTTGGAAGGCAAAAAGGGAAAGGGATGGTCAGAAGAAGTTGGAGTAACTGGTGTAACTTACAGTGGGAGCGGCAGAAGGGTGTGAAGGGAGATCGTCAGTGAAGAGAATGTATCAGCAGAAGAAATAGTGCAAGGGATGTAGGCTTGTAAGGAAAGATTAGGAAGAAGAAGGACGAATGGCAGATGAAGTTTTAGTAACAGGGAAAAGCTTGTTTTGGGGGAAGTGAGATTGGGTGCGAAAACATCACTGTTCAGGAAAATCGAGATCTAGTTTCCATTGTAAATTAAGAAAAGATTTCTTGTACTTTGTTTTCTATCATTTGATTCTTGTTTACATTATACATGTAATCGATATTTTGGTATCTCCACCAAGTGCAGACATTTTTTTTTGTCTCCTCTCGTGTGGTGCTTCAACATTTTTGAATATGAATATTTTTGCGGTATGTATTTGCTTCCAATTCAAGGTAGACATGATAATATGATTTGCTCTCTTTCAGTTTGTCCGTAACGTAGCATTTAATTGAATATTTATCCTCATCACACTAACTGATTTAAACAAACAATGAATGAGTCTATGTCCATCCTGCAGATGAAAAATTTCTTCACCCCTCGCAAATGCAGGGAATGTTAAAATCACAGTGCCAGGCAAAATGCTAATCTTCCAGCGCAAGATGCCAAATCCTACTTCATCCTAACTTAGTTAACGCTTTATGAAAAATGCTGTGGAAGGGCAGAGTGTAAAATGTGAATTCAACTCTGTGTCGAAAATGCTATTTGTGGCACCCTCATAAAAGATCTGAACTACATCACTCATGCATTCACCAAAATAGGAAAAGCAAGGGACAGGAATTCTCAAATTTTCCTATAAATAACATCTGGAGAACAAGACGGAAATCATGGTTTCTGTATGATATTCATAAATGACGATGGTGAGAATATGGAAGATAGGGGGCAGTGTAATTATAAAACATGTGGATAACACAAGGATGAGCAGTGTCGTTCACAGTGAGGAGGAAAGTGTTAGGCTACAGGAAGATTAAACAGATTATTCAGATAGATAGATAAAATGGCTGATGAAATTTAACACTGATAAATGTGGGATGATGCACGTAATAAGACAAGTGAGTACTCAAACTATGAGTAGGGAAGGCTAAATTTGCTTGTGTTTTCTTTGCAGCAGGGAAGGTTGAGGAGAGAACTGGTACAGGTGTACAAAAGCATAAGGGGAATGGAGAGGATGAACAGTCACCAGCTGTTTGCCTCACTTGAAGAATCGAAAACAAAGGGCCACACTGTGAAACTGAAAGGCAGGGGATTGAGAGAGGATTTGTGGAGTCTGTTTCGAACTGAGATGTTGATATGTGCCTGGAATGCATTGCCGAGGAGGGTGGTTGACGCGGGTAACCTCACAGACGTTTAAAAAGAATGTAGATTTGCACTTTCTGGCGCAGACGTGATAGACCTGTTTTTTGTTGCATGATTCTATGCGGTAGCAGCCATGAACACTCTGATATATTCTGAAGCAATAAGGAATGACAATTGCTGGTTTGTTCCTTTAACTGTACTCAATAACTGGCTATATTACAAACCAGCATCATCTCATGTAGCTTCATGAGGGAGCGACGGTGAAGGAGGCCCAGGACCTCCATGTCCTTGGGAGAGTTGTAATATTGAAATGAAATGTTCCCTCACCACCAGACGCCTGGAGGAAGAACGCCTCATCTTCCGCCTCGGAACACTTCAACTCCAGGGCATCAATGCAGACTTCAACATTTTCCTCATTTCCCCTTCCCCTACCTCACTGCAGTTCCAAAGTTCCAGCTGAGCACTGTCCCCATGACATGTCCTACCTGCCTATCTTCTTTTCCATATATCCACTCCACCCCCTCCCCCCTCGTCCTATCAACTTCATCCCCTCCCCCACCCTCCTCTCACTTATCTATCCACTCTTCAGGCTCTCTGCCTGTATTCCTGATGAAGGTCTTTTCCCTAAACGTTGATTTTACTGCTCCTCGGATGTTGCCTGAACTGCTGTGCTCTTGCAGCACCACGAATCCAGAATCTGGTTTCCAGCATCTGCAGTCATTGTTTTTACCATGTCTTTTTTGTGGCGAGTTGATGTTTGTGTATCTGAGTGACTAGGTTCCTGCTTTTTTTTTCCGATGTAGTATTTGTTACAGTTCGTGCAAGGCATTGGGCTTATTCGTCCTGGAGCAGAACAGAAAAAAACGTGAACTTTTTGCAGTGCTCAAAATTAAGAAAAGAAAAAGTTGCTGAGTAAAACAAGAATACTCTGTTTCCAATAGCTGGCATTACAGCATCAATGAGTTCTAATTTCAAAATTGTCAGCAATGGAGCGAGGAGTGAAATAAGGGAAAAAAAACGTATTTATTGAGAGAGTTGTTTGGATTTGGAATGCACCGCCTGGGAGAGTAGTCGATAAAGATGCAATGGAGAACTGTATATATTTGGAAATTATGAATTTAACGGGCTACAGAGATATGGCTGGCAAATGGGAGGGACGTGGGAGACATTTCTGAAGCTGATGCACACACAGTGGCAAATAGTCCCCTCCTGTACTTTAAACTTTTGCACTCTGTCATGTGTCAGATGCGAATACAAGTCAGTATCAGATTATTTCCCATTGTACATGTTCGCAAATATTTGATTATTTGGTTCAACATAAGCATTCAAAATGCAAATATTGCAAGGTCAGCTTCATTATAAAATCAATTATGATTCAGAACATGAATACTTTAAATGTTATATTCCAATTGCTAAACCAAATATGCCATCACTTTTGCACAAATCTCTTTGAAAATGTCTGACTTTTCACTCACATGATAATAAGTTCATCGTTTTTTACACTGTCCACATATATTATCAAATTTCATTCTTACTAAAAATTGGAAGTTTTCAACTCATTGTTCGCTAAAATTTGATAACACGGATCATTTATTTAGTTTAATTTTCACAATGCATGCCGAATTAATACCATTTCTAAACTGCTGGCAAATAGCTGAAGCTTGTATATTTCCGTGAGAAATTAAACTGATTGATTATATGCAAATATAATCATATAATTGATTATATGTATAAGAAAGCTAATTGTATTATTTTGTTCAATCGTTTGCTCATGCTGAAAATGTAATCATTCAGAAGCCAACCACTTTCTAACAATTGGAGTGAAATTGCATTGTTTTGAATCCTGACATTGAATATGTAATTCTGGTCACCAATATAGTTAGATACCACGTTGTTTTTTACGATATAAAATAAAATGTACGCTCTTTATTTCTGTGTTAGAAAATCATGACAGGAGTACATATTTTAGTTCCATAAACATAGAATAAACTTAATTGCTTTCAGGGATTATAGTTCAGTTGAATAATCATGGCTCACATCTTATTTTTGACCAATTTACGAAACATAATAAACATCTGATTAATACATGGGTCACCCAACAGATTGTTTCTGAAGAAAACACTAGCAAATAACAAGTCAAGAATCACATTCATAACTGAACTTGGCGGATTCTGTCTGGTGTACGTCATCACACACAGATATTGTACTGGCACTCAGGTGACTGTATGCTCCATAACTGGATGTTTTGAGCTAATGCCCCACCCAGCTTCCTGATTTCATATACATCACTCCCTCACACGTAAAACAATTGATGAGAATCCACAAGATGGGTGAAACAGGAAACATGGAACAGTGCAGCACCGTACAGGCCCTTCGGCCCTTGATGTCCTGCCAACCTTTTACCCTTTTCGAAGATCAGACTAACTTGCATACCCCTCCTTGTACTATCATTCATGTGCCGGTCCAATCGTCGCTTAAATATCCCTAATGCAGCTGGCTCTACTACTGCTGCTGACAGTGTATTCCACGCACCAACCATTCTCTGTGTAAATAACCTACGTCTGACATCTCACCTAAACCTTCCTCCATTCATCTTAAGATTATGCCCCCTCGAGATAATTCTCTGGATATCCACTCTATCTATGGCTCGCATCATCTTGCACACATCTATCATGTCACCTCCCATTCTTCTTTGCTCCAATGAGAAAAGCTGTGGCTCACTCAAAAATCTTTGTAAGACATGACCTCCTGTTAAGGCACCATCTTGGTCAATTTCCTCAGCACCCTCTCCAAAGCATTGTCTTTCCAGTAATGAAGCAACTAGAAGTGAACACAATATTCTACAACTAGTCTCAGTAGAGTTTTTTGAGTTGCAGTACAACCTCGTATTTGTTAAACTAAATCCCCCGGCTAATCAGAACACCATACGTCTTAACAATCTTATCAACTTGGGTGGCAACTTTAGGATGCTATGACATGGATCACAAGATCCCTATGGTCCTCCACACTGCCAAGAATCCTCCCTTTATTCCTGTGTTCTGCATTCAAATTCCACCTTCCAAAATGAATCACTCCACACTTATTCTGGTTGAGCTCCACCTGCCATTTATCAGCCCAGCTCTGCATTCCATCAATGTCCCATTACAACCTACAATAGCCCTCCACACTATCCACAACTCCAACAATCTTTGTTACGTCATAAAACTTACTAAAGCATCCTTAAACTTTACCATCCAAGTCATTTATAAAAATCACAACAGCAGATGTCCCAGAACCGATCCCTGCAAAACACCACTGGTCACCAAGCTCCAGGTTGAAAACTTTCCATGTACTACCATCCTCGCTCTTCTATTGGCCAGATAATTCAATATCCGCACAGACTGATTTCCCTGTATCATATGCCTCCTTACTTTCTGAATGAGCCAAGGGGGACCTTGTCAAACACGTTGCTAAAATCCATGAACATCACATCCACTGCTCTAAATTCACCAATGTATTTTGTTCCATCCTGAAAGAATTCAATAAGATGTGTGAGGCAAGATAGAACATAGAACATAGAACAGTACAGCACAGAACAGGCCCTTCGTCCCACGATGTTGTGCCGAATATTTGTCCTAGCTTAAGCACCCATCTATGTACCTATCCAATTGCCGCTTAAAGGTCACCAATGTTTCTGACGCTGCCACTCCAACAGGTAGCGCATTCCATGCCCCCACCATTCTCTGGATAAAGAACCTACCCCTGACATCCCCCCATACCTTCCACCCTTCATCTTAAATTTATATCCCCTTGTAACACTCTGTTGTACCCGGAAAAAGCTTCTGACTGTCTACTCAATTCCTCTGATCATCTTATAAACCTCTATCAAGTCACCCCTCATCCTTCGCCGTTCAATGAGAAATGTCCTGGCACTCTCAACCTATCCTCGTATGACCTATGCTCCATTCCAGACAACATCCTGGTAAATCTTCTCTGCACCCTCTCCAAAACTTGCACATCTTTCCAAAAGTGAGGCGACTCGAACTGCACACAATACTCCAAATGTGGCCTAACCAAGGTCCTGTACAGCTGCAACATCACTTCACGACTCTTGAATTCAATCCCTCTGCTAATGAACGCTAATGCACTATATCGTCCCTCATAAAACCATGCTATCTCTAATCAAACTATCATTTGCCAAATAATCATAAATTCTGTCTCTCAGATCCACTCCAATACTTTGTCCAAAGCTGTAATTCCCAGGATTATTGCTATTCCCTTTCCTGAACAAGGGATTAACATTTGTCGCCCCCCCCCCCCTCCCCCGCCAATCATCTGGCAATACTTCAGTGGAGAGTGAGTATGCAAAGATCATCGCCGAAGGCGCCAATTCCAGTGATAACCTCGGATGTTTCCTGTCTGGCCCAGGGGTTTTATCTATCCTTATATTTGCACTTCAACCAATCTGCACTTCACCTCACATTGTCTAATCCCTGCCCAACCAATTGACTGTTTGACTGATTTCCATTTCAGGGCTGCCCTCCCGAGCAAATACAGTTCACAATATCCTGTGAATCACGGAATGGAAAAAATGTGAAGGCATCAATGACTTCCTGATGAAGGACTTCTGCCCATAGTTTTCACTCTCCAGCTCCTCGTGATGTTTCCTGACTTGCTGTGCTTTACCAGCGCCACACTTTTCGACTCTGATCTCCAGCAATTGCAGTCCTCATTTCTCCATTATTGAGGGTTGACTCCTCGCACACAGAACAGGGAATTAATCACCAGGTTTTCATTGTATGTGCAGCTGCTGTTCAGTTCTAGAATGTTGCATTTGATGAATACATTAATTAAAAAATAAATTACAATTCAACAGTTCTAGAGTTACAGTTTTGTTTCATGGATTATGCAGCTTGATAACAAACAGTAAACGACTGATGAACTCCGAGTTACAGAGTATTCCACGTGTGATATTCCAGGCTGGATGTTCTTTGCATTAATGCTGGGAATATTATCAGATAGACAGATGTGATAATGAAACAAGGTGACATGTGGAAGTGTTACATTTTTGCCATTACAGAGACGTATCTGAAGGAGGCCAGGGCTGACAACTCAATATTCAGTGTTACAAGAACGAGAGGCAGGGCAGGAGAGGGGAAAAAGAGGAGGTGGGATTGCATTGTTAATTATGGAGTCAATGACTGCAGGAAGAAGGGACGATACACTGGAAGGATCTTCTAATGACGCTTTGCATGTAGAGCTCATAATCAAAACCATTACAGATACACTGCTGGGGATATATTATAGAACCCCACATAAAAGAGAGTACAGAAGCAATATAAAACCAATTTTCTGAGGTGTGTAACTACAATAGTAGGATCATTATATTCAGGTATTTCAATTCCAAATATTCATTAGGGCAGTGATAACTTTTTAAGGTGGGGAAGATGTCTTGAAATTTAATCCAGACAGCTTCTTATATCAACATGGAGCAGGTACAACAATGGGCGGTATAGTGCTGGGCATAACTGTGGAGAACGAAGCCAGTTAGTTATTGCAGGCAGGATTGGGAAAGCATTGTAGCATCAGTGACTGTTACTCATGCATTTTTAGCTTGTTAAGGAAAAGACCAAAAGAAATAGCTCCGAAAAATAAAAGATTTTTGGACTGCTGAGGCAGATTGTATTAAAAATAAGTCATGATCTGGCCATAGTACAGTTATTTCTGGGTGAAACTGTAGCAGAAGAGCGTGGGGGTCACATTCTCAAAATGGAATCGACGCCAGTGTCACCGCAACATGTTACACTGAAGATGAAATTTATGAAAACAAGACAGGAGAACCTTGAATGTCTACAAATATTCAGAATGGAATTCAAAATTATAGATATGCTTAAAACAGTTCTAAAGTGGGCAGGTCAATGGAGATCCCAGAAGAGTAGCGAACATATCGGGATAAACTCAAGAAAGTAAGTAGAAGAGCAAAAATGGGAATGATAAAAACATTAGCTGGCAATATTTTCAAGAATTCAACGACATTTAATCGATGTATTAAGGGTAAGAGGGTAACAAGACAAAGAATGGAGTGTATTAGGGACCAAGGAAGCAGCCTGTGCACAGAACCAGAGAATATGTTAAACACGTACGACATATCAGTCTTTGCTTTGGAGAAGCAGTTCCTGGATTCACTGTCAGTTTCTGACAGTGTGTCTTTGAGCAGATTGACACTGATGCTGAGGAAGAATTGGAAGTTGATGCAGGACTAAAAGTGGGCTAATCCCAAGATCCAGATCAACTGCAAATTAGACTAATGTGGAAGATGAGGGAGGAGATTACAGGCTCTTAAATTTTGTGGGTTTTTTTTGTTTTGCATCTGGCCACAGAGGAGGTGTGATTGAACAGGACAAAATCTCATGAAAGTTCAACTTCCATGCAGAGTGCTAGAAAAAATCAATGGGGGTCTAAAGATCACCAAGTCTCACATCAATGGGAGGGAAACCATTGTGCAAAATTGTGAAGGCTGTTTTGGCTGGATCACTAAATATCTTCAAGGCTGAGATGGACAGATTTTTAAACAAGGGTGACATCTGTTCTTATTAGAACGACAGCAAAGACCGGAGGAATGCGACAATGCCGATTGGCTGTCAGGGTGAAGATTTGCATCAGCGCAGTCAACACTACCAGAGGGAAGACCTCAGCAACACATCTTCCATGGGCACGCATGAACCTGGTGTCAAGGAATGCTAAAGGCTAAATATTCCATCACTGGTTTCCCACCTTCCCTAGCAGGGGAGATGACATGATCAATAAGGTGGATCTTCCCAAGATGAGACTAGGATCAAGTGTCTGTTCTTATTAGAATGGGTGTCGAGTTGCGAATCATCAGAGCTAGTTGAGATCATCACTGGATTGTGATTGGAGGACAGTTTGTTTGTGCTGATCTGCTCTTGGTGGATCCTCATGCTGGTTTCAGCCTAACACCATATCAGGGACCTGACAACCTAGGAGCTATGGCCTCAGCAACCACTCAAAGCCCAAGCCAGGGCATTCACAGCACAGTCAGGGCTACTGTAAAGAAGATGGAGGAATGTACACCGGTCGATCGGACTGTGTCCCTCAAGAAAATTATGCTAGAGTGCTGCGGGTTTGACGCAGCAAACGTGTACTGCCTGCAGGATTTCCCTTAGGCAGGCTATTTAGATATGACCGTCGGGAGCATGAAGCATTGCGAGCAGCTCCAGAAGGTGTTTAAAGAGAAGCAAGGGGGGTGGAATCTGTTCTCCATCTGGTGGGTGGTCGCGTTGTATGTGCTTCCTGCACAGAGGAGTAAGGTTGTTATAATTCATATGTACAACACCCACGTCCCAGCAGCTGATGTCCTGACCTTCCTGAGAAGATGTATCCAGGTCGAGGGAGAAAGCACTAATGTGGTTGACCATTTCGGGATCTTGACCAGCAAGCGGCAGGTCAGGGTAACTCTGAGGGTCGATGCCAGTGGGAACATCCTCCACCAACACTCCAGCTTTGCAATCAGAGGGAGCCGAGTTACATGATGGTCAGAGGGCAACCGAAAGTGTGCCAAAACTGCAGAAGGTCAGGAAACTTGGCGGCAGACTGTAAGGTGACTCTGTTGAAACTGCAAGCAGGAGGGTCACCCAACCAAGGAATGCAAAGAGGATAAGAACTGTAATTGTGCTGAGAGGCAGATCATATGTACAAGGCCTGCCCAAGATGAGCGGCCGCCACGTACTCTCAGATGGCCAGAGGTGGACGGCAAAAGATCAGCAAGGCACCACAATTCAGCAAGGGAACGGTGTTTGGTGGAACCCAGAAGGAAAGACAGGCTGGAGCATAGTAGGCCGCAGTCAGCTGAGATGTGCAGCATCCAATCCAAACTCCTACAGGTCAGGCAGAGGTAATGGAAGAGGAGGGAACCAAGGGGGACGAGGAGTGGATTCCTGTAAAAAAAAGGAAGTGGAAAACTCTACAGGTCCCCAAAAACACCCAGCAAAGGGGAAACGACACCTGCAAGAGGAGGAAATGGGCAGCTCTTCGGATGTTGAGGACGGGTGTAAGGAGAGTCGTCACCACCAGAAGAAACAAAGCGCCGTGGGTAGAAAGGAGGGCAGCACCCCCACACCCCCCCAAACAGGAAAAGACGAACCCTCTTTGGGGACTGGTAAAGACCAACCCCCACCCAGTGAGAACCAGGAGGTATACACACCGCCCCACAGCCCCAGATAATTGGTTTCAGCGATCCTCTGACAGCCCCGTGGTCAGACAGAGACCTGGGTTGTGCGGACCCTCGGCCCAGCCTGATGACACCAGAGCGGGGAAATGTCCTCAGCGTGGAGTCGGAGAGCTACCTCAGCCCTGCAAGGGTCCAGCAGTTCGCTTACACCACAGGGATGCAGACAGCTACCCCAGAGAGGCACAACCAAGAGCAAATGGACACTGGTAACCTCATAAACTGTTAAAATGCGTATAAAATTGCCAGCATTAATGTGCATAGCATTAAATCTGCTATGCAATGTGTTTCTACGTTGGCCTTCTTAGCCAATGTGAAAGCCGATGTCCTGTTTCTGCAGGAGCGTGGGATACCACACCTCACTAGCTAGAGGAAATGGTAGAGCTTGTGGGCCCATGGGCCGTCGGTTTGGTTGGGGAGCAATGATAACAGCCCCTCCGGCCTGGGTATCCTGTTACGAGGAGGCAACTTCACCATCTCCGTGGTTAATCCTCGTCACCGACGTCATGGACAGGAATGCTACCCAGAGACTGATCAATGTGACTCCCCAGTGGGTAAGAGTGATCGATTGGCCGTCCTGCAACAGCTTCAACTTTGCTGTCTACGTCCAGGTCGGTCATTCTGACAGGAGATT
Source organism: Chiloscyllium punctatum (assembly GCF_047496795.1). Taxonomy (NCBI): domain Eukaryota; kingdom Metazoa; phylum Chordata; class Chondrichthyes; order Orectolobiformes; family Hemiscylliidae; genus Chiloscyllium; species Chiloscyllium punctatum. Next base: position 13,937,128 of record NC_092772.1, read on the forward strand.
TGAACGGTATCATTGATGCAGATGTACAATCCGGCGGCGGGGGGAGGTGGGGTAAGGGGGAGGGTGTGGCAGTAAATTGGACGCCACTTCCAGACCCCTGATGGTAATGGTAAAAGATGCCAAGCTGCATGACGTCTTCAGCACCCCTGCAGACTGAGCACAGTATAGTTATACTTTTTCACGGGCAGACGGGTCTATGTGCTCAAGGATAGATTACTTGTTTGAGTCCCGAACATTCTTCATCAGATACAGCGACGTCAAGTAGGTGTTCTTCTCTGACCACTGCCTCCTGCTGGCTGACTGTCACCTACAGGACGAGAAGCAGTCCGGTAAGGGAACGTGGAAGCTGAACACAAATCTGTTGGCCCCAGGAAACATTGAGGAGCTCAAGAGGGACTACACAGGTTGGAGAAACATGAAGCTCCTCTTTGAGTCTCCAGCAGACTGGTGGGAAACAGTAAAAGGGAACATTAAGAGGTTCTTGATTCTCAAAGGTGTTCAGGATGCGATAGAGAGGCGGCAAGACTGTCCCAACTCCAGGAAAGCATGCAAAACTTGCTCCTGCTGCAGACGATGAGGGTCAATGTCATGAACGATCTGGAGATGAAGGGCCAGCAAGACTCGCTCTTTACAACGGAGGCCTCTAAGAAAATCTTCCAGTCCAGGGTTCGCTCCATGGAATCGTACTCAATTTTCTTCTTCCAGAAGGTGCACAAAGTAGGAAGAAGATTACTAACTCCATAAGGATCAGCAAATCCTTCTATGCCAGTCCATATGACTTGAGGCCATCCGACAGCGCTGCCTCCCAGTCGTTCCTGTCCTCTATCACGGAGGTCTTTGACGACAGAACACGGGAGAGGCTGAACCAGCCGTTATCTCTGGATGAGATCGAATCCTTTGAAAAGAATAAAACTCCCGGAAGTGACGGCTTACTGGTTGTGCTGTATTCTGCTCTATGTGCCTTGATTGGCAAGGAACTGCTGAAGGTGTATGTCAGTATGTTTCTGGCAGGTATTATAAGTGAATCCATGAGGAAAAGCATCATCACCCTCATCTACAAGCGCAAGGGGGAGGGAGAAAATCAGAAATTGGAGACCGATCTCACTATTGAATGCGGATTACAAAATCTTGTCAAAGTTCGTCGCCAACCGGGTCAGGTCTGCTCTGGGGTCGGTGATTCATCCTGACCAAACCTGTGCTGTACCGGGCAGGAGGATCGCTGAGAGTCTCGCAATCCTCAGGGATACGATCGGCTATGTGCAGGACAGGACGTTTAACACCTGCCTCTTCAGACTGGACCAGGAGAAAGCCTTTGATAGGATATTTCATACGTGTATGAGAGATATTCTATCCAAAATGGGCTTTGGTGAGGGAATCTACAATTGGATCAGACTGCTCTACACCAACATTGTCAGTGCAGTCTCAATCAATGGGTGGGATCAGTTAGCTTCCCAGTAAGATCTGGAGTCAGGCAGGGCTCCCCTGTCTCTCCTGCCTTGTTTGTGTGCTGCATAGATCCGTTTGCGGAGTCCATCAGGAAGGATGCGAGCCTGAGAGCGGTGACTATTCGTGTCAGCAGGGGCCTCCAGGTTAAGGCCTCACTCTATATGAATGATGTCGCCGTTTTCTGATGGGATCCGCTGTCCGTGCACAAACTCATGTGCATATGTGACCAGTTCAAACAGACCTTGGGGGCCAAGGTAAACCGAGGCAAGAGTGAGGCCATGCTCTTCAGGAACTGGGCTGACCAATCCTCCATCCCCATCACAGTCAGGACTGACCAACTGAAGGTGCTGGGTATTTGTTTCGGCTTGGCTGGGGCGTGTGCCTATCTTGGGAGGAGCGCATCAGGAAACTGAGTAAGAAACTGGGCAGATGGAAGCAGCGGTCGCTCTCCATCACGGGAAAAACTTGGTCGTCTGGTGTGAGGCACTATCATTGCTGTTATATGTGGCACAGGTCTGGCCTATTCACAGAACCTGTGCTGTCGCAGTCTCCCGGGACATCTTCCAATTTATATGGAGATCAAAGATGGACTCGACGTACAAAGATCCGGGCAACAGGGGAGAAAACACTCCCAATGCCACCCTCACACTGATGGCAACCTTTGTGTGCGGTTTTGCGTTGCTCCCCGATACACAAAAAAGAAATGTCACGACGTACTGAGATTCTACCTGCCCCCGGTGTTGCAAAGGAGGGGCCTGGTCTCGGAGCAAGTTGTTGGACCGTTCAGTATCACCTGTCCTTGGTGGAGAAAATTCTGAAGAATAACACCTTTGACCACAAGTCCATCAGGAAATGGTCAGCACACCGTGTCCTTGAGACCTGTTGGGAAATGGAGAGGGTGGACCCTGTTGAGCGGTTCCCTGGGCAGACTGTCAAAGCCATTTGGCAGAATGCCTCATCGCCAGAACTTTACAACAAGTACCAAGACATAGCTTGTCTGGTGTTGAGAAGGTCTCTGCCTGTGAGATCCTTTATGCGCGCCCAGTCTCTCAGCTGCACCACACGCTGCCCTCGAAGCGGGTGTGGAGGGGACAAGACGGTCAGACACCTCCTTCTGGAATGTGCATATCCAAAGGAAATCTGGAGAGGAATGCAATGGCATTTTTTGAGATTTGTTCTGAGCAGCGCCGTGATGCAGGACTCCATCCTCTATGGTCTGTTTCCTGGGATGCACGCGAAGACGATCATCAACTGTGCATGGAGGATCATCAACTTGGTCAAAGACGCTCTTTTGTCTGTCTGAAACCTTTTGATATTCCAGCTGAAGGAGTTGCCCCCGAATGAGTGTTGCAGAATGGCACATTCTGAGGTCCAGGACTACGTATTGAGGGATGCGCTGAATCTTTGGGCAGCTGCTGCCAAGACGCAGTGTGGAAAGACCACCGTGCCATGTCTGTCCACCAAAGAAAAACAGGGGACCCACTCATTAAGTGGGCTCCGCTGGCAACTCAGTTAAATATATGGATGGTAAACGTACAGATTTCTATATGTGAAGGATTAATTCCGATCTCTGTGTGTAAAGAAATGCAATGTGCACATATGAATTGCATCATCAATTGTATAGATCAGCAAAATATTTTATGAATAAAGTATGTTTTTGAAATAAAAATAAGTGTTTCCCTCCTTTCCTAACCATAACTAAATGTAGAGTGGACGATTGACATGCTGTAATTAGCAGAGTAGGTAGTAATGCTTTGGTTTTAGAAGCTTCAGTAAGCAGCAGCTCAGCAAAATGTGCAGATAAGCACAGATAAAGTCTCTTTAATGCTTGTCTGACAGCAGTCGAGATGACAGTTAGGGCAGTCACATGTTCTACCTGCGGGATGTGTGTCCTCAGGGAGACTTCTACTGTTCCTGATGAATACACGTGTGTGGGAAGTGATTGGGCGCTGTAGCTGGCTGCTCTCGGGGTCATCCAGGATACTGAGAACTTCGTAGATAAGACCTTTAATGAAGTGGTCACACCCAAATCCCTCCCTTAGCCTGTTTCTGCAATGACTGTCATATCACAGTACCATGTAAAGATCCATGTCCTGAGTTCATTTGCCTTCCTTGTCAGCCCCGTTGCCTTTAAATAAACGCTATTTATTCCACCAAGCGTTCCTTGCTTCCTGTCGTGTTCCAGGCAGAGAGTAGCTGGGCGACCACTAGGAATGGCAAACGGAGTAGGCAGACAGTGCAGGAATCGCCTGTGGCTATTCCACTTGAAAACAAATATACCATTCTAGATACTGATTTTGGGTTTGGGGGAGTGGGTTGGTGTCGGGAAATGAACGTTGAAGGGAAAGCAGCAGCAGCCAGGTTGGTTGCAGTACAACTGGCTCTGGGGCACAGCGGGAAAGGGTAAAGTTAAACAGGGTCTTAGAGGTAGAAGAGTCGATTATTAGGGGGACAGATTGTAGATTCTGTGGCCTCAAACGGGAATCCAGGATGGTGTGTTACCTCTCAGGTGTCAGAGGACAGGATGTCTCTGAGTGGCTGCAGAACGTTCTCAAGGGGAGGCTGACCAGCCAGAAGTCATTGTGCACGTTGGCACAAATGACAGAGGTAGATATAGGAATGAGGTCCTAAAGACTGATTACAGAGAGCGAGAAGGAAAGTTAAAAACCAGGACTTCGACGGTGGTAATCTCCTGATTACTTCCAGTGTCATGAGCTAGTGAATGTAAAAATAGGCGGATATGGCAAATAAATATGTGACTAAAGAATTGGTGCGGGACAGAGATTCAGATTTTAAGATCAAAGGTAATTTTTTGACAAAGGTGACCCGTTAAAGAGGGACAGGTTGCAAATGCACTAGATGGGGACCAATATCTTACAGCTAGTTTTGCTAGTGCTACAAGGGAGAGTTGAAACGAGATTGGCATAGGGGGTGGTATCCTCAAGAGCAGAGAGGCAACTGCGATGCTGGAAAAAGATACAGTAATCAGGATTTGAAATGTGAAAAGTTAGGTCAAGCTGGAACAAGACGGGGAACAAGGAATGCCTGTCGGCTTAATTTCCATTTATTTAAATGCAAAAGGGCTGATCGGTAAGACTGATGATCTCCGGGTGTGCATATGTGCGTGGGACTGAGATAGTATAGCTATTACAGAAATATGGCTGACGGACAGATAGGATTGACAGCTTAATGTACCTGGGTAAAATGCATTAGGAGGGACAGAAATGGTGGTAAGAATGGTGGGGGACTTGTATTTCTGATGAAGGAGAGTATCACAAAGCATCAGAGATGAAATAACGAAAGGAACAATCAGGGTGTCTTTGTGGGTGGAATTAAGAAATAAGAAGGGGATGGTGACATTATTGTGCCCCCAAATAGTCAATAGTAATTACAGGAACAAAAATATGTACAGAGATTAGGGAGACTTGCAGGAACAATAGGGTTGTCATAATGGTAGTTTTAATTTTTATAACGTGGGCGGCACGGTGGCACAGTGGCACACTGGTTAGCACTGCTGCCTCACAGCGCCTGAGACCCGGGTTCAATTCCCACCTCAGGCGACTGACTGTGTGGAGTTTGCACGTTCTCCCCGTGTCTGCGTGGGTTTCCTCCGGGTGCTCCGGTTTCCTCCCACAGTCCAAAGATGTGCAGGCCAGGTGAATTGGCCATACTAAATTGCCCATAGTGTTAGGTAAGGGGTAAATGTAGATGTAGGATTATGGGTGGGTTACGCTTCGGCGGGGCGGTGTGGACATGTTGGACCAAAGGTCCTGTTTCCACACTGTAAGTAATCTAATCTAATCTAATAACACAGATTGGGACTGCCAGAGCATTAAGGGATTTGATGATATTAAATTCATTAAGTGCATCAGGAAAGTTTCCTCAATCAGTATGTAGAGGGTCCTAATCGGGAAGAGGCAACATTTGACCTATTCTTAGGAAATAGTGCAGGACAGGTGAGTGAGGTGACGGTGGATTCGCAGTTTGAGACCTGTGACCACAGTTCTATTAATTTTAAAATAGTTACGTAGAAGAAAAAAAAAACTGGTCCTCAGATTCAAGTTCTACATTGGGGCAAGGTGAATTTTGCCGGAATTGTACAGGAGCTTGCGGGGTTGACTGGATTCGTTTGTTTGCAGGCAAAGGGACCTCTGGCAAGTGGAAGCCTTTAAAAGTGAGACAGCTAGAATTCAAGACCTATATGTTCCTGTTAGGGTGAAAGGAAAGTTGACAGGAATGGGGAAACTTGAATGACAGGAGATATTGAGGCTTTGACCAGAAAAAAATGTGGACGTGTGGCTCAAGTCCAGGCAGGCGGGATCAGGGGAATCATTGGAGGTACACAGGGGATACTGGAGTTTAGTGAAGAAGGAAATCAGTAGGGCGATAAAGGGCCTTGACTGAGAAGATCAGGGTGAATCCAAAGAGGTTCATTTTGAATATTAAAGGAAAGAAAAACATTAACTGCAGAAAGAATAGGACCATCAAAGACCAAAGTGGACATGTATGTGTGGAACCATAAGAGATGGGCGATGTCTGTGTTTACCGTGGAGAAAAACATGAATACTTGGGAACTTGTGGAAGTTAGTGGTGGTATCTTAGGGATAGTCCATAGCACAGTAGGCGAGGTTTTTGAATGTACTGGAATGTTTGAAGATGGATAAATCACATTGTCCTTAACAGATAGATATAAGAAAACTGCAAGGGGCTAGAGAAAAAATTGATAGGCCCTGGCTGATAAATCATTAACCACAGCTGAGATCCCTGAAGACTTGAGGATAACAAATGTTGTATCTTATTCAAGAAGGACTGGAAAAGCAAATATCTAGAAACTATAGACCAGGAAGTTTAACATCTCTACGTTACTTGAGAAGATTATCAGGGATACGTTGGACATGCATTTGGAAAATTGAATTTGATTCGGAATAGTCAGCATGACTTTATGAGTGGAAGTTTGTACCTGATGAGTTTGTTAAAGTTCTATGATGACGTGCCCAGGAAAGTTGACGAGGTCTGGCCGGTACATGTCGAAACGTGTCGTGCTGTCAAAGCACAGCAGGTCAGGCAGCATCGGAGAGGCAGGAAAATCGACGTTTCGGGCATCAGCCCATCATCAGAAATGTCCAAATCAGCGATTTTCCTGCCTCTTCGGATGCTGCATGACCTGCTGAGTGTTTCCAGCACCACAATTTTCAACATCTACCGGCCAGGCCGAATCAACTTTCCTGGTTACGTCATCATAGAAGATTAACTGATATCCAGCATCTGCAGTGCTTACTTTCTCCAAGGGCATTAGATTTAATCTATATGGATTTCAGTTACACCAGAACAGGATGTTGCTTTTCAGGCCTTGGACACACATCCGCGGTAACAGGAGGAGGCCAGTCAGCCACTCGAGCCTGTAAAACTGTACCCAGATTAGATCATGCAGTCTATTCAGCTACTTGAAGTTAGCAACACAGGAAATGTAAGAGGCCACCAAGTGACTGGACAACAAGAAGACTGGAAGAAGACGATCTCTGTATAGCCCCGCAAACCTGCACTTCCTTCCAGTAAGGGCACAGCTGATCCGCTCTCAGCCACAATTTCTCTTTCATGCCCAATTCTTTGTAGCACTGAACTCCCTGAATGTGTCAATTTTCATTAACACCACGCCGTGCCCCAAGCATTTCAATGATGTAGCTCCCCCTAACTGTCTGGGATAGAGAGCCCCAAACATTCACAACCCTCTGAGAGAAGGAAACACTCTCCACACATATACCGTGACCTATTTAAATGAACAATAGATATGAACACAGCGTCAGATTGACTGGCCCTGACATCACGGCGGTATTTGACTGAACAAGGTGTCAAGCAGACTGAACAAAATTGAACTTAATGGGAATCAGTTGTAAACTCCCCATTGGCTGGATCATCCAGAACACAGTGTGACTGGTGGAGACCAATCCTCTCAATCCCTGGATATCTCTGTGGATGAGCCTCAGGGAAACTTTCTCGGCACAAACAATTGCAGCTCGTTCATCAATGTCTTTCCCTCCGTCATACCCTCAGAGCTGGGGATGTTCAGTGAAGATCACACAATGTTCAGAACAATGTGTCACCTCCTCAGGAGCAAAAGTTTCAAAACCTGGACAACATTCAAGCTCATGCAGTAAAACTGTCCGGAACATTCATGCAACAGTGAGACCAGACCCTGCACATTTCTTCGTTAAAAAAAACGAAGCTCATGCAGCATCTTAAGCTGCTTTCACGGAAATTTGACAGAGCCATTCAGCCCATCAAAACTATTGGATAAGAACAGACACGGTCCCTTTCGCTTTCTCCAGACTATTACACTGGAAGCGATTTTTAAAAAATCTACAAATGTTGAAATGCAAAGTAGACAGGCAGAAGGCTGGAAGAACGCAACAAGCAAGGCAACATCAGGAGGTGGAGAAGTTAACTGCTTGGGGATAAATATTCAGGACTGGAGTGGGGTAAGGGAGCTACAGATAAAGAGGCAGGACGAGGGAGGAGGAGACAGGGTGGTGAGGTGGGGATAGATGAACAAAGGTTAAAGGGTACCACTCGGTTGGACGATGGGAGAACTGAATCCAGCTGAATCTGAAAGAAGGGTAGCTAGAATGGAAGGAAGGAGAAGGAGGTGGGAATGGAGTTGGGGGATTGGAAGGCAGGTTATTTGAAATTGGAAAACTCAATGTGGTCTGACTTGCTGTGTTCTTCCATGCCCCTGCTTTCCTGCTATTACATAGGAAGATAATGAGCTCAGTCAGTACATCACGCTGGTAAGCAGGAACCAAGGGTCGCCCAATAATGCCCGTGAACCATTTTTCCCTGGGACCAGAAGAAGGACTTTCTGTCCCTCGAAACACTAACGCATAAAGAGAAGAAACTATTCAGCCCCTCCAGACTCTATAGGATGTCACTGATGCTCCAACATTGCAAAACCAATGAAGCAGAGACTGCACAGACAGACTGGCCCATGTTGTTCCTCCTGGCTCCATTGTTAATGGTGCACACCCATTATATTAACGACACCATGGTTTGCTAACAGTGAGGAGGGACTGCGGACAGTTTGTGCCAGGTCTCAAGGAGGCATCTCCCAGAAGGCAGGCTAGTGTCCTCTATGGAGGTCAGAAGTTGCTGGGAATGGCGAACTCTATCAGAGTGTGGCTGCTGACAGGTTTGTGAAAACATAACGTTCAGTCCAGGATCACACACCAACTGCTCATTGAGACAGTGACAGTTCATTCAGAGCCTGGAGCTCTCGCTTAACCAACATAAGGTCCCACGCAGGTACGTATAATATCATAGAATCGTAGAGTCTAACTTAACGGAGACAGACCGTTCAGCCCAAACTGGTCCATGCTGACCTAAATCTACATCCAAGCTAACCCCAATTCCCTACACTTTACCCACATTCGTCTAATCGTTTTCTCCCTATATAGGCGGCACCTGTGGGCGGCACTGTGGCACACTGGTTAGCACTGCTTCCTCACAGCACACGAGGCGGGTTCCGTTCCCGCCTCCAGCATATCTGTGTTTGGAGTTTGCACATCCTCTCCGTGACAGCGTGGGTTTCCTCCAGGTGCTCCGGTTTCCTCCCAAAATCCAAAAACGTGCAGGTTAGGTGAATTGGTCCTACTAAGTTGCCCAAGGTGCTAGGTAAAGGGGAAAATGTAGGAGGATGGGTCTGGGTGGGCTGTGAGTCGGTGTGGACTTGTTGGGCCGAAGGGCCTGTTTCCACACTGTAAGTAATCAAATCTAAGTAAAATATTTGCCTATGGGAAAATACATACTTTATTTAACACTATCAATGTTTTGTTTTGAAAATAATGAGTTTTGGTCCATTACGCTCAAGGTTTAATGCAATCACTTTTTTTTTCTTTTGTAGTGACATAGATTATTTCCTTCGCAGTCTTCTCATAATACCATCACCACACGGATTAATCTGGTGAAACTCCTTTACACTGGCTAACTGTGGCAAGGTGATCGTTCCTTATAAAGGAGAGATAATCTGTACACAGTGCCCCAAGTACCTTCTGAACAACACTCTAGCACGGCAGGAAAGTATTTCACTCCAATTCTTGAATCGTTTTGCAAAGAAGGACAGTATACAATTTACTGTGTTGATTACTTGCTGCCTGGTATGAACTCTGTTTGTGAATTCTGACCAAGGAACACAGCTCATTTTCGCCAACGGCCGTTCTGATTCTTTAACGTTCTAATTAGTTCAAAATGAAGAAGGATGGTATGTTTTACCAAATCATTCTTTTGCCTTGCGAACAGCTGTGTTTCAAGTACAGCCACACAAACAGCAACACCACGATTGCCATTTGAGATGGTCAGAGATGCCAGGAAGGCGATGTCCTAACAGTAGTATCTCCAGTTTATTAATCTGGGGACCCGGGTGCTGACCCCATCCTGGATTCGAATACCACCATGATAAAAGGTGGCATTTGAATTCAATAAAATCGAATGAAGCTATGAAACCATTGCCGATTATCAGAAAATCCTACCTAATGATATTTACCACATTCAGCTGGTCGGACTGACATGTGAATCCCGCAATGTATTTGACTCTGAATTGCCCTTTGAAATAGCCAAACCAGCCGCTCAGTTAGTTACTCACTAAAAACATCAAAGAAATGAAACCGGACTCAACTAAGCACTGACTACTCACAGCCCACAGACAGCAGTGGGTCAGGAAGGCAGCTCACCAACACTTCTCAAGGACAATGAGGAAAGGGAATTAAATACTGGCCCAGCATCCCATTAATGAATAAAGGAGGATGATCACATTCAGGGAAGACAGACAAAGGGACATAACTCACTTTAAACAGGAACCTTGATTTATACGCTACATGGGCATGATTTTCGGTAATATGGGAACAGGAGAAAAAAAAATAAGATTAACCTCGTTTTTTAATTTCCATTCCAGCTGATCATCTTCAAACCCTTCGTTTGCTTATTTTCTTTTATCTCTCGTTTATCTGTCTATTCAACTCACTCCTTGTCCCCTTCATCATAGACATCCCTGTCACCAACATCAATCACCATATTTTCAAGCTGTGTTCAGTTATGATGGTAGGTCAGCGAACTCGAAATGTCAATTCTATTTTGCCCTCGACCCACGGGTGCCAAATCTGATCAGTTACTGCGGCAGCTTCTCGTTCTTTTTTTTGTTTCTGATCTCTTGCATCATTCTTTGTTTTATTTAAACTTCCATAATATTATGACATGGGATGTCTGCTTCGCTGGTAAGGGCAGCATTTATTGACCTCACTAAATGCTCTTTATTGTGAGGTCATTCTTTGACACAGTATAGAGCCAATCACATTGTTGTGGATCTGACGTCAGTCTTAAGACAGTTCGGTAATAATGCTAGATTTCTTTACCAAAGGATATCAGTGCTATAGATAAACGTATTGTCAAAATGCTGGTGCTGTTATTGAAATATTCGTGAAATTATCGTTTATTTCCAATTCCTGTCATTTGAATTTAAGTTCTGACATATCTGAGGTAAGATTTAAAACAGCGTATTTTGTGCAGTAACCTGGGCCTCTGAATTACATATCCGCTGACATCACTTCTCTGACACATTATCCCTGTCATGAATTTACTTTAGAGACAAGAACAAGGTTGTGATTGACATATTTGTAACGGAAAGTGCGCTTGTAAGAGAACTGGAACCATAAAGTCTGAATTTTATCAAGGCATGGATAATGGTTTATTTAGTATCCGCACTGACGTCAAGGTGGGGACTGCTGATATTATGGAGCTGGTAGTGGGTAGATTTGGTGATGGAGAGAATACCAAGAAATAAATCAATTCGGGTCCAAAAGGTACTTCGGGATTGTGAACAGTCTTGTTCTCAGATGTTTGTGTGGACGAGCTTGTTGGGCAGTTCAGAAGTTTGTAGCAATGAATGGAATTTGCATTTGAAACTGAAGACAAAGGATTCTGTCTTTGCCAAATGTAGATAACAGAAATAGCAATGAGGTTCACCATGGTTTATGGATTAACACATGGATAGAGATGAAGAGACTTACCAGGAACACCAACAATAGCGAGCATGGGATAGTAGCCCGCATGAATAATCATCAGTGCACCCATATATCCGATGTGATAATGTGAACCCAGACCAGGAAAAATAGGCAAGATACCAGGATAAACTCCTGTCCATTGTTGCAGCATTCCAATCTAGAGTTCTTAAAATCTGATCCATTAATGGAACATTCCAGACTATTCTCAGATGTTTATCTCTCCTCTCACTGTCTCTGCAGCTGCTGATCCCTGTTAGTGTTGGAGATGATGCATCTGCTGAGACAATGGCATAAAGCATTGCATGAAGCTCCTTACTATTAGAAGAGGGGTGCCACATCTAGTGCCACAGTTAAAATACATGGAGACTGGCCTCAATCACAGTCACTGAAAAAACTGATCCAGTTGACTCCTTTCAGTGTGGTACCTTCCGTTCACAATACGAACTGGAATGGATTGAATGTTGGCATCACTGGCTGTTGGTCACATCTCCCACCACCAATTGCTGTCGTGACGTTAGTGGTGAGGGACAATGAGGATATTTTCCTATCACAGGTTAGATGATTCTGATGTGTTGTCCATTTGCAATGTTATAACCACCTGAACTTCCCATCACCATCACCCCCAAAACAAACAACCTAGATGTAGTTACCGTACTGATGTCTCCAACACAGAATAGGCGCCAGCCAATAGATTTACAGTGGGCATATTTGCCCTGACCATACACAGGAAGTGTGAATCTGACTGGACATTCCTCTCATTGCTCTAATAAGCCAATCTTGTATCTTCAATACCCAATGCCCTTCAGCACTGTTTTATATTAACTCACAAACACTCATTTTTTGAATTCACTTCAAAGCCAAATGTTACAAATTATCACAAATCTGCTCCCTTTACAGGGTTATGTTGTTCTTGATCTTTATTTTCAGGGATGCTCTAAATGACCCAAGGTTTCAATATGTCTGATTTTTTAAAAGGTTTATTAGTGTCCCTTCATTTATACATAACAGATAATGCATCAGGCAGAACGCTTACAATTCTTTAAAAAAAAAACCCTGCATAATCAAAGGATGTGTCCAGCTCTGTAGCTGGGCAGTTCTGTTCAGTTTGGGGGCTAGTTGAGTCAGGTCACTGTTGAAATTGGATGCTCACCCCCTCCTTCTGCACTTCTGACCTCATGAACTGCAAGCATTTTGTGTCAGATTTACTCTTTGTGCTAAGGGGTTTGTTCATTGCGATTGTTGCAAGTATTTTGATGCAGCAACCTTAAGTCCGGATAGCCTGTAGGTTGGATAGGATACGTTATTCAGCTATTCTCCCTTCAGTTCATGCACTTCTTTCTGTAATTTGGGAAACAAATAATGTTTGTTTAAAATACTGCAGTCTGACCAGCTAATTCACTCTGCGAATATCCACTACACACTTACCTTTAACAAATAAAAAGTTACGGTCTGGGCTACTTGCTTAAACATTTTTGAGGCATCGGGCCTGGTCCATAACATATTGGGGGCCCTTTGCAGGATTTAGGCAGCGAGTGGCAGGTGTTAGTGTCTCTTATTTTGTGTGTTGATTTGTCTTGGTAAACAGAGCTTTAGAGAGCAATGGCTCTTGCAGGAACCAAGGATGTTTTGGAGGTGGACGAATCGACCTTGGGGATTTTACAAAATGCACATAAATCCAAGCTGCAAGAATTAGTAGACAAGCTGCAGTTGAAGCTGCCACCTAATGTGAGGAAAGTTGAGATGATTGCAGCAGTAGTTCTGCATTCAAACTTGCTGGAAACTCCACCGTGATCTGCACAGAAGATTAAACTTCAATCGCAAATAAAGCAGCTTGTGTTAGAAGCAGAAATGAAGCAGTTGGCGTTGCGACTAAAGTTAGAAGGAAAAGAAAGAGGACGAATAGATTTAATGCAGGAAAGAGAAAAAGAAAGCAAAGTAAATGTTTATCAGAAGAAAAAGAAAAAGAGAGCGCGTTTGCGTTTCAGAGATAGACATTTAGAATGGAAGGTCAGCTTAAAAGGATGGAAATGAAGGCTGAAGTTACGCTTAGGGATCCGGGGAGTATGAGGATGCAAATCAAATGCACATGAACTTGTTCCAGAAGCCTATAGACAACATTTAGGAAACTAAGGAGTGGCCCGGATCAAACGTATATTGAGTTTGAAAGGTTCAAACAAAGTAATTTTGATAGATGGAAAAGAACTTTAAAATTCAAGCAAACCTATGATGCACTTAGAGCGTAACTATTTTGGAGGAATTCGAAAATTCGCTGCCTGAAGTAATGCAAACTCCTGTGGGAGAGCAGAGAGTTTAGATAGCAAGGTTAGCAACTGAAATGGCTGAAGATTATGAATTGGTCTCTAAAACACAGTTTGGCTTCCAGACTAAATTTCAGTCCATGAGGTAAGTAAACTGGGGCAAAGAGAAATCCTCACGTGGGAAGGGATATGTAGATCTCAGTGAAAATCATAAGGATAACTTACGACAGGGGTAAAAAGGAAATCCAAGAAGAGGACAAAGAAGTTTAAAAAACTCTGATGTTTTCATTGCAATAAATTAGGTCACAGGAAATCACTCTGTTGGTGCGCTAGGGAAAAAATGATGTAGGAAAGCAGGATAAGCCTGGGAGTTTTGTTGGAGTGGTAACAGAAAGCACAGTGGAGGCGAGAAAGCTTCATCAGAGTGTACAAGCTGATCGGAGATTGGTCAAGGAGGAAGTGCCGAATCTTGCTTATAAAATATACCTTCAAAGGGAAAGTTTATTCAGATAGGCCAGAAGTAGCAGGTACAGAGGATGCAATATTAAGGGACACAGGATCCTCTCAGTCTGTGATGCTGAAAGATCAGGAGATATATATTCCTGAGGGACTATTTCCAGAAAAGTTACTATTAAAGGGAATTCACTGTGAGACTAAAAAAAATCACATGGTTATGTTAAGCGAGGATAGAGTGTCCAGTGAAGAGTGAGGAAATTGTGATAGGAGTACTGGACAAACTCTCAGCTCCAGGAATACAACTTTTCCTTGTAAAGTATGCAACTGATTCACCGGTAGAAGTGCTGCCTGCTCTGGTTAAAAACCACTGGAGACACAGCCAATTGAAGCAATGCCTTATCTTGGAATCTTTTCTGAATGTGGGGTAGCAAGGTCCCAGTATCACGAGTTCAAACAGGAGAGATAAAAAAATGTAAAGGTAAGTAAGCTGAAGTGGCATGAGGAGATACTTCGTTCCATTAGATAGTTGTTACAAAACAGGAGAAAATAGGTGATCATGCACATATGTTTAGTTCAGCTAAACTAATTGAGTTACAGCAGAAAGATGAAATTTTTAAGTAGTTGTATCAAAAGGGCATATACATTAGGGATTCTGAATGCATCTCTGAGTATTATTACCTTAAAAATGGTGTCTGCATGAGGAGATGGAAACGATCACATACTGAAGGAGATGAGAAATGGGCAGAAATTCATCAAATTGAATTGAAAATGGGGTACAGAAAGGAGAAGCTGCAAGTGAAGCATGAATTACCACGTGGAGGTCATTTTGGAGTGAGGAAAACACAGTCTAAAATAGAAGGCATTCTTACTAGCCTACACTGCACCATCATGTTGTTGAATTTTGCCAGACGTGAAATACACGTGAGGTAATTAGAAAACCAGAGGTGTTAATAAAACCTGCATCTTTAATAACTATTCCTGCAGTTGAGGAACCTTTTACAATCGTTTAATTGATTGGCTAGGTCCCCTATATCAAACAAAAAAAAAGTGTGAATCAGTATTTGTTAACAATAATTGATGTATCCACGAAATTTCCAGAGGCTATTGCATTATGCAAAGTCACAGCGAAAAGGATGGTAAAGGAAATACTCTTTTTAAAAATATATACGGACTACCAATAGAGATACAGTGCGACCAAAGTTCAAACTTCACATCCAAACAGTTCAAAGAAGTTAAGGGCAGCTCTGTAATAAATCAATTCAAATCTACTGTGAACCATCTAAAATCGCAGAGAGCACGAGAAAGGTGACATCAAACTTTCAAGATCATGTTGAATGCTTATGGTAAGGATTATCCAGCTGATTGGCGTAAGGGCTTTTAGTGATCAGAGATGCACAAAATGAATTGACCAACTTCTGTCCATTTTAATTAGGTTATTAAGAGGTAGGACCGTTAAGGTCGATTCAGGAGTAGTTAGTAAATCAGAAGTAAAAGGCCACACTATTGGACTATGTCTCAAATTTTCCGGAATGATTAAAAAACGCTGGGGAGTTGGCTAGATGGCATTTAAAAGTATTGCAGAATGCACCTAAACAGGAAGTAGACAAGAACTCAAAAATTTGCAATTTTGCTCTCGGGGATAAAGTATGTATGTTACTTCCAGTGATGAGGGGATCTTGAAAAGCAAGGACTGGTGAAACTTATCAAATGCGAAAGAATATTGAGTGAGGGTAACTACTTGATAGGGACTCCAGGCAGAAAGGAATCTCACAGAGTATGTCATGTGAATATGCTCAAAAGGTATTTTGACAGGGAACGGACAGCAAGAGGAGAATGTGTTAAATGATTACAGTACAGAAGGAAAAACTAAGTTCAGAGGATTCTGGATTGAACGTTCCTCAAATTAAAGTGGACAATGAGGAAGTTTTCTAAAATTGGGATAAATTATTGAGTAACCTCCCTGAGGAAAAATAAAATAAAATGACTGATAGAGTTGTTAGTATTATGTGGGGAGATATGAGGAAATTAAATGGGAAATATTACCTAATTGTGCATAAGGTAGATAAAGGACATGCGGTTCCGATTAAGCATCATCCTTATTAGCATAATCCTCTAATGTTGGCACAGGTTCAGAAGGGGATTGAACACATGCTCCAAGATGACATAATCCACCTGAGTTACAGTGACTAGAACTCATCCTAAGTCATGGTACTGAAACCAGATGGTACCCAACGATTTTCTGTGGACTATCGCAAAGTCAATGCAGTTAAATAAAGGATGCATATCTAATTCCGCAGTTGGAAGGCTTTCGTTGGAAGGTGGGACAAGCAACTTCCATTTGGTTTGAGCTCCATCTGATTAAGCAATGCCTTTCAAGGTAGGTATAAATGCGAGTGATGTGGGTGTCGGTGCTGCACACCTGCTGGAAGACGACGAGAAGACACAAAGACTTATTGGTATTTATCCAGCAAGTTAAACATTTATTGGTAGAAATATTCAACAGCTAAGAAAGAGACTTTGAGCTTCGTGTTGGCACGACAACATTTCAGTTTTTTTATTATTAGCAACGCATCTGTAACAATAACCCATTGAAGCTTTTGGAGAAATTTAAGGACAATAATGCGAGTCTGTTTAGCTCGACCCTGTAATTTCAGCCACACAATTTGAAAATTGAGCCTCTGGCAGGTCTTGAAAACATGATTGCCAAAGCATTGTCGAAACTTTAACGACAGATAGACACACTCAGTGGGAGGTGTATCACACACTGAATTTGGATGTAGCTCTGCAGGTTTGCATTTTTATACTAAGTGAAGGCATATGTGTGTTTTTGTGTACTAACCACTACTTTTGGTGATTTTGAGAACTGAAGACATCTTTAGATATTAATGATTCAGTTTTATATGGTCCGTTCAAAAGGTTATGTTGTGTTTGATTTTTTTTTTCAGAGAGGTTCGAACCGACCCAAGGTTCCAACATGTCTCAATTTTGAAAGGCTCATTGGGATCCTTTGGTTTATACCAAACTGGTAAAACCTCAAGAACAAGGTCTTCAAGTCTTAAAAACAAACTGGTATAATCAAGGGGACATGGACAGCTCTCCGCCAGCGTAGTTCAGTCAGTTCGAAGGTTATTTAAGTCAGAGTCACTGTTGAAACTGGGCGCTCTCCCCATCCTTCTGTCCTCTACATTTGTAACCTGTAAGCTTGGTTTGTGTAATTTTTAATCTTTGCGCCAAGGGGGTTGTTTATTGGGAATGTTGAAACCAATTTGGAACAGCATCATTAAGTAGGGAAAGCCTGTCAGGTTCGGATCGGATGAGTTATTTGATTATTCAATATTCGGTTGGTTGTGTTTCATTACTTAATGCTTTAAATAAATTCTTTTTGTTTAAAACTCGGCAGTCTGACCAGCTAATTCACTCTGGGGATATCCACTATACAGTTACTTTCAACAATTAGCAAATCTACGGTCTGGGCGACCTGATTAAAATGTTTGGAGGAGTCGGGCCTGGTCCATAAAAATGTAAAAAATAATCTTGTTCATCAAAAGTTATGATTTAACAAGTAAGGGAAGGAATGAATATGATATTGGCTATGACACAGAAAGGATTGGGGCCAACAACTGAGGAGACCTCCTCAGATTACAAAAAGATCTTGATCAAATGGGTCAATCAGCTGACAAATAGCAGACAGAGTTCAATCTGGATGAATGCGAGGTGCAGGCAGTAGTGTGTGTTTGCTGCTGTCTGCTGCACCAGGAATGGGATAATTTTATACCCCATCTCCTGGGTTCAGCACATCGATGTCCTTCGTGATCTTTGAGAGGCCTTACTCTCGTGGTTAAGTCTTGCTGTTAATGTAGTTACACAATATCTTTGAATTACCATTAACCTTATCTGCCCATGCTATCTCATATCTCTTTTTGGCTTTCCTTATTTCTCTCAAAATGGTGCTCCACTCTCTTTATATTGATTAAAAGATTCAATTCAATAAAGTTGTCTGGATCTAAAGTAAGTATGTCTTTTATTTTTGAGTGGCACCTCAGTAACTTTAGTCATCCATGGTTCCTTAACCTTACCAGCTTTACCCTCACGCTAACAGGAACATTATGCCTCTCAACTCACGTCGTCAGTCTGTTGACTGCCTCCCCCTTGTCAGACATTATTTTACCTGCGAAAAGTCTACTCCCATCAAACTTGGACAGTCCTTGTCCCATGCCATTGAAAATTATGGTACTCCAATGAAAAAGATAATATTAATGGAAGGCGTATTATTTTCCACTAATAGTTATGATTGCAAGACCCAAAAGTATTCTCCCATGTTCACTTCAGTCACTTGCCCTGCCTATTTCACAAAACCTGGTCTCGTTTTGCTCCTTCTTGATTAGGATGATCCACTTACTGATGAAGAAAATTTTCTTCGACACATTTGACAAATTCTTCATGATTCAACCTTTTAACACTATGGTAGTCCCAATCATTTCTTTAGTAAATTAAAATCCCTATTACCACAACCTTATTAAGCTTACATATATCCGAGATCTCCCTACATGTCTGTTTCTCAATTTATTTCTTACTGTTGGAGAGCATATGGTGCAATAACGTCAACATACTCTTTCCTCTCTTATATTTAATTTCTATCAATATATTTTGATTGGACGATTTGTCATAAATGAGCATATAGTGCAATCTCTTCAAAGTGATCTTTACTTTCTTATTTTTAACACTACCCATGTATTTCTCCTGATCATTTTTGAGAAATCGCTTCTCCAGTAATACCAATAATTTATCCCTTAATCTAAAATGGCATGCCTCCCCCTCTCCACTTTTTCTATCCATTCT
This sequence comes from Chiloscyllium punctatum, assembly GCF_047496795.1. NCBI lineage: Eukaryota > Metazoa > Chordata > Chondrichthyes > Orectolobiformes > Hemiscylliidae > Chiloscyllium > Chiloscyllium punctatum. The sequence continues at coordinate 13,956,173 of NC_092772.1, forward strand.
ATGACACCTATCACCTGGAATGTTGAATTGACAATCTTGAACATCTCTCAGGCGAAAGTGAGGACTGCAGATGTGGAGATTAGAGTCGAGAGTGTGGTGCTGGAAAAGCACATCAGGCCAGGCAGCACCCGAGGAGCAGGGAAATCAACGTTTTGGGCAAAAGGCCTTCAACAGCCCTTTCCTGATGAGGGGCTTTTGCCTGAAGCCTCGATTTTCCTGCTCCTCGGGTGCTGCCTGGCCTGCTGTGCTTTTCCAGCACCACACTATCCACTTGAGCACCTCTTCACCAACTTTCAGTAATAAATATGATATCCCAATCCTATGCTCTTAAACATGCCCTGAGTTCATCAAAGTTCCCCATAAGACCCCTTGCATTGAAATAAATGCAACTTAGTGTTTCAGAATTACTGTGTACTCTGACTCTCTCATCTTTCGTTTCTAATGGACATGCTCTATTCACATTCATAACTTTCTCCATCATCCGTCCATTAACACTGCCAATAAGAATAACCCCCTTGCCTTCTCTATCAATATAATGCCTCCCTATATAGAGTGAGCAAATCTCCCTGCTAAGATATTGGTTGATTTCCAGTTTAGATTAGAACAATCCTTTTTGAACATGTGTTTTCTATTCCAAAACAAATTCCAATTTTCCAAAAATCTAAATCCCTCAACAACAACCCAGCTCTTCAGCCATTGATTTTTCTCCTTTAACCTTTCGTTCCTCCACCGGTTGGGGCTGGCATTGGCAGTAAACCACAAATTAATATTTTTAAAGTTTTATTTTTAATCTACCTCACCTCTTAAAATCACCCTGTACTGCTTTAATATTTTCCCTAAAAAGTCATTCCTACCAATATGTACAGCAATCTATGACTACTCAGTCTCACCTTTAACAATGTGCTTGAAAAGTTTAGAGCCATTCTTAAGGCTAGCACAAACCACCCTAAACTCATGCTCACTGCCACAGAATCTCCTGCTGATGCTCCTGATTGAAAATCCCACTGCAGCAATAATTCTTCTAAATTTTCTCTAACCCTGCCTAATATAAAAATCGTGCCATCAGTCCAATAACTGACGGCTCTTCCATTTTCCTCAGAAAGACTACCTTCTTCAACAGTTCCAAAAAGTGAAAATCTTTTTGGTAGAGGAATAGTCACCAGAGACATTGAAGTACCTTCTTACCTTTCCTGACAGTCACCATTTATCTGACTGCTTTGCTGGGTAGTACTTTTTTTCTAAATCTTCTCTCCAAACTCTCTATGGCCTGAATAACATTATGCCTAGAAGCAGGATTTTTCACAACACCTTATTTATATGTTACCTTTCATTACCTACAGATAATAATGTTAAAATGGAAGCAAAATCATATACACATCAAACATATAAAAAATAGATAAAATCAAACCTTTAACTAATTAACTCAATATAAATATTCATCTTCAATATATTCCTAGCAGAAAAGTCTTCTCCTGAGCAGAAAACAGACAAGACTCTCTGATATGAAGGCGCAACTCCTTATTTTTTTTTTAAAAAATGTTTAATTTTTCGAAACGGAAACAAACTTTCGCAGCATTAAAAAAGAAACCTTAAAAACCATAGGAAAACCGGAAGTGTTGGTTTTGCCTATGCCATTTCTGAGTTTAACATTATTATCTCATGGCATGGTGGCACAGTGGTTGGCGCTACTGCCTCACAGCGCCAAAGACCCGGGTTCAATTCCCACCTCAGGCGACTGACTTGGTGGAGTTTGCACGTTCTCCCTGTGCCTGCATTGGTTTCCTCCAGTTTCCTCCCACAGTCCAAAGATGTGCAGATCAGGTAAATTGGCCATACTAAATTGCCCGTAGTGTTAGGTAAAGGGTAAATCAGGGGTATGGGTGGGTTGCGCTTCGGTGTGGTGGTGTGGAATCGTTGGGCCGAAGGGTCTGTTTCCACACTGTAAGTAATCTAATCTCGCTGCTTTCATCCTCTAAGACGCCAATATTTAATTTTAACATTCTTTTCCTTTTTGTCTTCTGCGAGAAATGTTATTTATCAATTCTTATGCTTTCTACACATTTTGCTTCATAGCCATTTTGATGTTGTTTTTAGTAACCGTTTGCTGGTATTTAAAGCGTTTTTCTTTAATTTATTCATAGGATGAGGGAGTCGCTCGGTTAGACTGAACTTATTGTTCATCCCTAGAGGGCAGTTAAGATTTAACCAAATTTGTGTGGGTTTGAAGTTATACACAGGTGAGACCTGGTAGGAATGATGGGTTCCGTCCCTAAAGGACACTCGTGAAATATATGGCTGTTTCTAACAATAAGCAATGCTTTCATGATCATCAATAGACTCTTAATTTCAGGTTCATATTGAATGTGACAACATTTGAACCTGAGTCCCAAGAACAATATCTGGATGAGCAGTCGGCGATAATACAGCCAGGTCATCACTGTCTTGTTATTGTTGACTTCATTGTTAAGCTATGGATCACTTTTCAGCTTTTTACCATTCCTTATCCACTAAGGATTGCACTTCAATTGAGGTGTCTTGATTATCTCCTGAAGTAGTTAGCACTGTTATTCAACTGTCCTGCACTTTAATGTTTTTGCCAAGTCTACTTGGGCAAATCGCTTCCTCAGGCCAGTAAAGTTGTCATTGCCCAACACTAAACCTCTCGTATGTGACTGTCTTCACTGTTTCAATCTGAATGTGAACCTCCAGCATGCTGTGCCACTCTTTCTAAGATAATCCTTACGACAATATGATTTATCACTCCTTCCTTATTACTTAATACCAAGTCGGTTCTCTGGTTGGTTCCATGATACGTTAATCGAAGAAAGAATTCCTGATAGATTCGATCAGTCGTTCTTTGTGTCTCCCCTTGCAAATTGATTAATCCAGTCAATATGCATGTTCAAATTACCCATAATCACTCGTGTGCCCTTGTCTCGAGCCATCATTATTCCCTGGTTCATGCTATTCCCTACTTTGAGAGTAGTTTGCCGGGATGGGAGTTTCTGAGCTGAAAATGCTCATCCCAATGGGTTTCTTTCAATGTATTCTATTTCAAAACGGACTGATTCATCATTTTTGTCCCACGTGTTAATATCATTTCTTAATACAACCTTGACAAGACCCTTGACTAATACAGACACTCCATCTACTCTACCCATGGACATTTAACACCCTAGACCTGACCTTCCTGTAACGACGTTTCAGTAATCCCCACAATGCCATATCTATTTATCTCTGTTTGAGCTGTCAGCTCATTAATTTGATTCCAAATACTGCACGCTTTTAGTTAAAAGTTTTTTTTTGAAAAGTCCAATTGTAATGTCTTTTTTTTTAATACTTTTGTGCACAGGATCTCCAACCGAATAACAGTGAGCCTATCATTTACTCCAACTTTCTACTCATATTTTTAAATAGTTATTATTCTTTCCCTCAACATGGTCATTGTACTGGCACTGCCTGTTTATTCGAACACCCTCTACTTTCTGTTCAGTTTCTGACCTGCTGAATTGGTTCCCAGCCTCCTGAGCTGCACGATCACACCTCCCTTCCAGGATGTTAGGGCCCCTCCAGTTAAGGTGCACACTTTCATTTTTGTACAGTTCCCACCTGTCCCGGAACTTTCTTTGCAGGACCTTTCAACCTTCCATTCTTCTTACCTATGTTATTGATGTCAATGTGAACGACGACCGCTGGCTGTTTACCTTCCCAATTCAATATGCCCGGCGCATGCTCGGAGGCATTCTTGATCCTGGCACCGACCTCCCTTTTTATGAAGAAATCATAGAATCATAGAATCCCTACAGTGAGGAAGCAGGCCATTTCACACAGCACGTCCATGCTGAGCCTCCGAAGAGTAACTAACCCTGAACCATTCCCCTACTCTATTCCTCTGCATTTACCCATGACCAATGTACCTAACCGGCACGTCGCTGAACACGATTGGCAAAAAGTAAACAACCCAGACTCATTCCACTCGGCTATGTTCAATCTGCATTCTCACAACAGATACTGCCAAAACTACTGAGCATTTCCAACAACGTCTGTTTTTGTCACCGATTATGATTGCATTTTGATAAAAAAACTTATGTAACATAGACTTCAAACAAAGCTGAATTTAAAATCCCAGGAGAAACTTAAGTATCTGGTCATTCGATGACCCCAGTGAAGGTTCAGTAAATTATTTCTGTTTGGCCCATGAACGTCATTTGTTCACTTTCCCAATCAATGAATAAAGGAGATTTTTTAGCATCTGTTTTGATATCATAAAACTTGGAAACGTTGCACTTTACTCCTTCATTTGGGTGTGATTACATCTCATTCTTTCGTCTTAGTGCAACTAAAGATGATTATTCACAAGCGAAACACACACACACACACACACACACACGCACACACACACACACACACACACACACAATGTAATACTTTGTCGAAGAATGCCAGTAACATTGTAAGTAATTGGAATGACAACTGGAAAGAAGGAAATAAATAATGGAAGGATGAGAGAAGATGGGTCTTTTTCGGAACAGAAAATACATTTATGTGAACTTGCTAAGTTGATCAAATTTATGAAAAGCTATTCAGGGCAGTAAAAAAGATATTGTTATGAAGGTGTAGCGGTATACTTTCCCGTTAAGGGAGACAGGAAGCTGGCACAACGTGTTCTGAAAGAAGTCAAAATGTAACGTTTGTCTGTGAAACCAATAGTGATGCTGAGTTGCCATGGAAGAAAATCAAATACAAATTCAGCCAGACAGTTTAAATTATGCACCAACAGACTGAAATTAAATCGAGATTGAATTATAATGTATTTGATCGCATCAATATCAATGAAATTATCCGATGCATTGTTGTATGAAACTGGATATTTTGAACATTTACGGGGAGAACTGCTAAAGACATTCACAAAGATAGACAGCGAGTTGAAGAGCTTCCTGTAGGCACCTGTCTCGAAGAAGTTTGCACAGCAGAACATCAAAGCTCACCGTGAGTAAAATCTATAGACAAAGTCTACAAAGGAAAATCGACAAAGCTGACTGGTTTTGAAACATGATGATATTTTTTGTAAACCTTTATTGGGGGTTTTGTTTCATCAGACCAGTATTGTAGAGTGGGAGGTAAAAGATACGTTTAACCCACGGGATTTCTAAACAGTTGTTTATTTTATGATTCTCTGTTGGACTTAAATAACAAAATTGTTAATTTTACTTTAAATAGTGACTCTGTAAATGGATCTTTGCCTCTCGACACTTAAGATATTAGGACATGAGGTGAACATTTCTGTGTAGCTGGTTTAAATTAGGAGAGCGGTTAATCCTGTGTTGTAACAGTTTGAGGGCTTTCGTCCGCGATTATAACAGGTTTAGGCAGATCCAAACTGTCATTTGGGTAGATGTGAATAGATTTGAGGTATGAGAAAATGCACAGTATATTAAAACATTTGCATGTTGGTGTCTGAGATCTTTAAATAAAACGTCAGTAAGACAACTGATTCAATTTCGAAGACTTGTTGTTGGTTAAATTAAAAGTGAGAGAAATGGTGCTTAAAAAAAATTAAGAGGGGTTTGAAGATGATTCTCAATTTTTCCAAGGAAGTTTAGAAAGAAAAATAAAGGCCAAACCTTTAGAATTAGTAAAGAACATAGATTTGCGTGTAACCAAGGACAAAAGTAAAGCTGAAATTGTCAGGAAATTACTCAAACGCTAAGGTGTATCAGAGAAACAGATAAGCGCAGTAGACTGAGAAAAACTTAAATTATAATTGAGGAAAATGGAGTTTAAAGATAAACAACGGAAGAGAGAAAGAGAGAGAAGAAACAGAAAGCAAGAGAGAAGGGAGACGGAGAAAAGGGAAGGAGAAGGTTCGTATCTGAGCATAGAGAGAAGAAGATTGAAAAAGAGACAGAAGGTTTTTAGTTGAGCAAAAAGAGCGAGAGATTGAACTTGAAGGTACGATTTAGTCAACAAAGTCAAAGTAACAGGATGGAGATTAAAAGGCAATTGGAGATACATACAGCGATGTCAAAACGCTGTCACATTTTGATGAGAAAGATTTTGAAGCCTCCTTTGTTTCATTGAAAACTTGGCTAGGTAGATAGAATGGTCCATGTAATGATGGGTAATGCTAGTTCAGACTAAACTGGTAGCCAGGCCGAGTGAGGTATTTGCTCCGATGTCAGATGAACGGTCAAGAGACCCTGAAGATGTCAAACAAGCTATTTTAAGTGCTCATGAATTGGTACCAGAGACATGTAGACAGCAGTTCAGAAACATTAAGAAGTAAACAGGTCAGACTTATGATGAGTTTGAAAGAATTAAACATAGGCATTTTGATAGATGGATGCTTGCTTGAAAGATGAATAGGACCTGTGAGGCTGTAATGGAGATTATTCTGACTACCTGCTCAGTGTGGTTTCCAAGAGGTCCCCATGTGGAGATGGTGCTGCTGTGGAAATGGCACTGGATTACTTATCCAGATCAGGCTAATGGTCAGGCAGCTGGTGGAAGTTAACAAAACAATTAATAAAATATCGAGATTTAAAACCTGGTGTCAGTAACAGTGATCCTGAAATCAATGTCGATTGTAAACTTCAATTTGCTTCCCCAATGCACTTCATGAAAGTGAATTCTGTTCTGGTAAATTCTATGCTTTCCTGGCCTGGCCTAAAAGTGACTCCAGACACACAGACATGTGATCAACTGTTCAATGGTCTTTAAACCGGTCAAGCAAGACACTAAATTGTACTGATGTGCTACGAGGTTTGAAAGGGTAAAACCGACAGAACACCCAGCTGCAGCCTCAGTATCAGAAAAGGGAATGGGAAACACAGTCCTGTTGACCCCGCAGAGACCTCCTTCCTAATATCTCTGAGCTTGTGACAGCCGCACCCCAGCTGTCTCCTGATCCCTTTAGTGTCTAGAAATCCTTATTTATATCCCGTGTTTTAGCTTCCACAGCCTGATGCGGTATAGAATTTCCCAGGGTCACCACTCTCATCTCAGTACAGAGCAGCCTGCCTGTACCTAATACTGTGACCTGTTGTTTTAGACAACCCAGCCAGGGGAATGATCATCGTTGCTTCCAATCTGTATCGCCCTGTCAGTGTTTTAAATATTTCATTGAGATCTCCACTCATTTTCCTAAAGCCCAAGGAATACAGGTCCAGTCGCCCCAAACTCTGCTCCCTCAGCAAGTCTGTCATCCCAGAGATCAGTCTGGTCATCCTTCACTGCTCTCCCTCAATGTCAGGTTTGTCCTTTATTAAGTAAGGAGACCAACATTGCACACAATACTGCAAAAAGGTTCGAGATGGGCGTCTCCCCAAGGGCCCGTACAGTTGCAGTAATACACCTTTACTCTTGTGTTCAAATCCTCCTGAAATGATGGTCAACACAGCCTTTACCTTCCTACCTGTTTTGTGTTTCTGCAATATTGTTTTCATGACTGTTGTGCTGAGAGATCCTGAACTTTTCAATGCTGCGCTACCTTCTTGGTGGGTCTATGTACACTGGTTAGTGTGAAAATATCATTCCCAGTGTTGCCTCATGGCTTCAGAACTCACTGCCCTGCACTGACCATGGAGGTCTGCGCAGAAGAAACCAAAAAAGGCATAAATCACTTTAAAGATCAAAATGTTTCGCCCAATCCATTTTCAAATTATCGGTTGCTGTTCTATTGTTTCCATCAAAATACACACCGTCACATCCACTCCCATTGCTCTTCATGTGCCACGCATTTGCCCCTTCACTCTACTTGTCTCAATCACTTTAGAGCGTTTCTTTAATATACTCCTCGCCCACTCACCATTCGACATCATTTAGTGCCGTCAACAGTCTGGGTTACTGTATTTGATTCTCTCAACCAAATGTTTGTGATGTATTGGGAATAGCTGGAGCCAAAGCAACGATCCCTGCGACACCAAAGATCCTTGCACTTCAAAACAGAATGTTCTATTCCTGTTCACTGTTTCCTGTCAGCTCTCCCATTCTAAAATCATGTTCATATTTTAGGGCCAAACCTCTAACATTTTACTTTGCATACGAGGCCTGAATCTTTACCAAAATCTTTCTGAAAATCCAAATGCACTGCATCCATTGCTTCACCGTATGTATAGACCAGTCAGTTTCTCAAATATGATTCCCATTTCATGTTGACCCATTACATAAGAACTAGGAAAATTAATAAAAACATGGCTGATCATTTCATGGCCTCAGCTCTACTTGCCCGTCCCCTCACCACAACCATTAGTTCCTTTACTTCTCAAAAAAATATCTATCTGAGCTTCAAACACATTCAATGACAAAGCTTCAACTATTTCACTCAGCAGGGAATTCCACCGATTCACAAACTTCTTGGTCAAGACGTTCCTTCTGAATTCAGTCCTGAATCTGCTCGACCTAATTTTGAGACTTTGCCCTCTTGTCCTAGTTTCACCTACTACTGGAGACGTCCTCTCTATTTTTATCTGATCTATTTCCTTCATAATTATATATGTTTCTATCGGATCCTCCCTCATTCTTTCAAATTCCAATCAATATATAATTACAGTCTACTCTGTCTCTCCTCATAAGGGAACCCCTTCAACTCCGGAACCAACCTAATGAACCTCCTCTGTATCCACCGCAGTGCCAAGACATCATTTCTCAAATGAGGAGACCAAAACTGCACATCATACTCCAGGTGTGGTCTCACCAGCACCTTGTACAGCTGCAACATAACCTCCCTGCTTTTAAACTCAATCCCTTTAGCAATTCTATTTGCCTCGTTAATTACTTGTTACACCTGCAGACCAACTTCTGTGATTCATGCACAAGGACACCCAAGTCCCTGTGCACATAAACATGCTGTATTTGTTTTAGCATGCAAGTAATAGTCCTTTTCACTGGTATTCCGACCAAAATGGATGACTTCGCATTTATTACAATTGTACTCCGTCTGCCAGACCTTTGCCCACTAGCTTAAACTATTTATGTTCCTTCGTAAAGTTTAACATTCCACTGCACACTTTGCTCTGACACTCATTTTAGTATTATCTGCAATCTTTGAAACACTACATGTGATGTCCAACTACAAATCGTCCATTTAAGCTGTGAATAATTGTAATCCTAGCACTGATCCCTGAGGCATACCACTAGTCAATGATCAGGAACCAGAAAACACTCATTTATTCCCACTCATTGCTTCTTGTTAGTTAACCAATCCCCTATCCATGTTCATGCATTACCCGGAATACCACACATCTTTACCTTATGCAGCAGCTTTTTTGGCGGCATTTTGTCGAATGCCTTTTGTCAATCTTGGTACACCGCATCTACTGGCTCTCTGTGGTCATAATGTCTTCATAGATTTCTCGTAAATTAGTTAAGCATGACTTTCCTTTCATGAACTGTTCCTATGTCAGCCCAATGGGAAGATTCCTGTCGAGATGCATTGCTATTTATTCCTTGATTGCACATTGAAATATTTTCCCCACTACACTTAATGGCTAACTGGTCTATAGTTCCCCACCTTTGTCTACATCTCTTTTTAAACAGTGGTGTCTGATTTCCTGTTTTCCAATCTGCTGGAAGTGCAATAGAGTCCAGTGAATTTAGAAAAATTTCCACAAATGCATTTATTATTTCTCCCACTACCTCTGTTAGTAAATTGTGATGCATTCCATCAGAGCCAGGAGACTGATCTACCTTTAGCTCCATTAGATTTATCAACACTATCTCTGTCGTGGGAATGATTGTTTCCAGGTCCTCACCTACCTTCATCGCATTGACAATTACTGGCATGTTACTAATGTATGTCACAGACAAGATCGAAATAATATGTGCTCAAATCCTCGGCCATTTGCTCATACCCCATTACTGAATCTCACTTCTCACCCTCTAAAGGACAATTGCTTACCTTAGCCACTATTATTGTTTTATTTATTTATAGAATCTTTTGATACCTGTCTTTATATTCTGAGGTAGTTTACTCTCATAATCTATCTTATGTTTTTGATTGTTTTTGTTGCTTTCTTTTGACGTTTATATTTTTCCAAGTCTTTTAGATTCCCGGTGGTCTTTGTCATTATTTATGCCAGTTATTTGATAGCTTCCCTTATTTTCTGAGACATCCACGACAGATTACCATTTTCCTTCAGTCCTTCCATTTCCCTCTTATATACTGTTACTGAGCACTTGGAAAAATTGCATTGAAAGCCAGCCAGTGTTCATCAACAGTTCCACCTTAAAGTATTTTCATTCAGCGAACTTTAGCTAACTCCTCCCCTCCTTCATCCTATTGTAGTCTCCTTTATTTAAGCACAATACTCTGGTGTTGGATTTTGTCTTCTTACCTTCCATCTGTATGCTGAGTTCAACCATACTTTAAGTCCCAATAATTTATCCCAATACATTTATTTATTAATCTCATTCTTTATCCCTCGAGACTAAGGTTTCCCAGTATTGCTGGGAAGATTTGACTTGTTTGTTTTTTTTTCTTCTGTGAAGACAGAACTAATGTATTTGCTTCATAGTTCTGTCACTTCCCTGCTGTAATGCTGCATTCTCTGGGTTCAGACTGTAACAAAGTTGCACTTGTTTTCTCTTACCTTTTCCTTTGACAGTTCACACTTATAACTCTTGTTAATAATCTCTTCAGAAACCAACGGATTCATATTCACACTATGCAATCACAGGAGCATAGACTCTCTTCTGTCAGAAATTTTAATTAGATTAGGACATCAGATCTGTAAGCAATACTTCATGTACAGTCTCACCAACACTCTGTGTAACTCGCGCAGAATGTCTTTACTTCTAGTCGGAATAAATTACTGTAGAAGCTGCAATCTGTACTTAAACCCACACGTGGTAGATATCACAGTGAGTCAGACAGCATCCGTGGAGAGAGAGCATGGAGCTCTACACCGCCTATATACTGATTCTCTTTCAACAAAATCAAACCTAACTTTTACCTTGCTCAATTTGCGTATGTTTCTCCTAGTGTACTTTTTTTTCTCTATTAACTTACTGCATGAGTTCTTGAAAATCCTCCTGAGTATCCAACTATAGCATATTCATTGGTTTTCCATTGTTTACATTCACAAGGGTTATCTTCAAGCAAAAAGTTTGCAAATTTTGACTACCCTATCAGAAATCTAGCATCATTCTCTTGACGTTTGCTATTGTTCTCTAAGTGTGCAATATCAGATTCTTTATAATAAATTTCAACAGATTCCCTACTGTGGATAACAGGTTAGCTGCTCTGTAGGTCTCCACTCTCCCTCCTCTTTCTTTCCTAAATCCTTGGAATGCATTCATTATCTTCCAAATTGGACATGGAAAAATACAATGATCCTCAATGCAATCAATCTGTGCAATGCTGCATTCTCTGAAATTTCAGTATGAATTAGATCAGCCTGTCAGACTTATCAATCCTCAATCCACATATGTTTTCAAATACTACCTCATCACTGATATGGATGATTTTAGCGTTTAGTTACACAAGTCCCATGATCACTTGTTATTTCCTCCATGAAGACAGACACTAAGTAACTGGTTAGTTTCCCTGTCATTTTTTTCTGTTCTCTGATCACACAACACCAATTTCAAAACAGTCTGAACTCTAGCTGGTGCTGAAAATACTGTTAAAGCAACCCATCTCATACTCCCTCATGAAATCCATTTCCCCAGCATTAAAATTCACTTGGGTTAACACTGTTCCAATATTACTTGAAGCTACCCATTTTTATTGTAGTACCCACAAAACTTGGATATGTAATTTCCTGTTCTGTAATATAAACAGCATTTGTATCACAATTTTGGCTTTGAGGTATAACTCCCATAAATGTTTGCTTCTGCTTGCTGTTTCTGAGCTCCACCTTACCAGATTCTGTGGAATCTGAGTGACATGGGCTCTGGGGAGATTAATGGCAGGTTCAGGCGAGATGTCTGGTGAGGCATATCTCAACGTTGATGTCATCTCACCACATCCTACTCATTTCTCTCAAGTGTCATTATGACATTTTCACCAGATCTCCAGTTATGCTGGTGAAGTAGAGAAGGACAATAATCTTTCAACAATGCTGTGTATTCCCCCAAACAACTGAGACTGCTCTAACCTGGATGGGAACCTTACAACAGGCTTTTGAAGTGCTGCTGGTGATGTACAGAATCTCGGTGAGACCACATCTGGAGTAGTGTGTACAGAATTTATCTCCTCACTGGGGAGATTGGAATTAACTGAGAGATTATTCCCCCAACTGATTTGTGCAATGAAGGTGTTAAATGTAGAATTCCTACAACGTGGAAGCAGGCCATTTGACCCATAGACAGCAAATTAATCCTCCGAAGACCACCACATTTAAATCACACTATACCCCCCTGCTCCCCACCCAATTTCTGTTACCTGGCATTTTCTTTGACTAATGCACCTTACCTGTACATCGTGGGGCTGGGAGGAAACTGGAGTACCCGATAGAAACCCTTGCAGGCAGAGTGAAAATGTGAGACAGTGACTCCTGACTGAAATTGAACCTGGATCTCTAGTGCTATGAGGCAGTCGTGCTAACCACTGAGCTACTCATTGTGGGAATCACAACGTGCCTGCACAATTCAGCCCTCGAAATGTGACTTAACAGCAGGGAGATTCCATAAGTCCCCAAACCTGTCACTGAGCAACAGAAGAAGGACATTGAGACCTTGAGTGGCTTTAGCAGGAACAGGATCAAGACATGTAAGCCATCGAGAAAATAATGAAGGAACACTGGGAGGATATTCAGTCCATCGAGACTATAATGTTGGAACACCAGGAGGACATTCAACTCATCAAGTGTGTAAAGCAGGAACAGAATGAGTCCATTCAGCCACTCTTGCCTCTTACACAGCAATTGCAGCAGATCATTTACAACCTTGTGAATTGAAAGGGAATGTCGAGGTTATAGAAAGGGAAGAACTTCGATAAGCCAACTTCACTAGGGAATGAAAAGGGATGAACAAACGATTGGGAATTGAAGACAAATTGTTAAAATCAGTAATTAAGGAATTAATAACAGGAAATGTTCAAATCAAACCACAATCCATTGCAGTCAACATGATTTACTGAAGGATAAGTCAGGTTTGTTTATTTTTTGACTTATGTTTTAACAAAAAAATCTGACAAACATGGTGGATGAAGGGGATCCTATCGATGTCTTAGTTCTGGACTTCCAGAAGGCATTGCATAACGTGCCTCACAAAAGGTTAATATGCAAAACAAAAGCAAATGGGATAAGGAAAATGTATTTTGTTGGAGAGGCGCTAATGTACAAAAGCTATGATATGGAGGTGCTGGTTTGGACTGGGTTGGACAACGTTAGAAATGGCAAGATACCAGGTTATAGTCCAACAGTTTTATTTTGAAAAACACAAGCTTTAGTCCCGCTCTTCCTTCATCAGGTGTTAGTGAGAGCAGAAGACCTTAGACATATAATTTACAAGGAAAAGATCAAAGGGCTGTACAACACATGGACGTGAATTTAACACATCGAAGATGTCTCCCAAACCTTTTATCAGTTAGAATGGAGGTGCAGGTTTTGATTGATTAATATGCAAACCTGAGAATTTATTTCAAGTCACTGCCTGGAGATAACTTAAGGTACTAACGATGTAAAGGAATGGACCCCTCCGGACAGACGATGTTATACAGGCGTGAGGTCTTGTTTTGAGTCTGTCTTTGTCTTCTCCTGGAGTCAGACTGATTTTATTTGCAAAGTATGAGTTTATAAAATACCGTATTGACTGACTGTATACAAATTGAATATTTTTGAGAAAATATGATTTATTAGTATGGATGAGGGGAGTGTGAATGTGCGAGGGGAGAAGAGGGAGAGGTGCATGGGTGTATGTCGGGGGAGAGCGAGAGGGCGTGTGTACCTACGTTAAGACACAGCCAGATTTGTCAGATTCCTTTCCCCACACACTCACTCCGTGGTTTCAGAGTTTTCCTTCTCTGAATCTCTGCTCATTTTTTCTTGTTCATGTTACAGACCCAGATGCTGCAACTACAGTCGCAATGCTCCATCCAGATTTGCGTCACCAAATCATCAGGTCTCTCTGAATGTGAGAGTCAGCTCACAGCACGACCTCCTGCAAACCATCCCAAGCCCATCCAATAAAGTTTCAATAACAGGAGACAGTCAGAAGCTCCTCAGTTACAGGTTGGATGCCTTGTCCTTTATAATGGTTGTCGCGGGGTTCCCTCGTGTTACTGACTGCACTGTCAGCTGAGAGCGACAAACACAGTCGTTGAGTGAACAGGTACATCTCTCAAAGCTACTGGAACCCCTTGTCCAACAAAGATAAGCATATGGGACACACCAGGAAGTGAAAAACTGCCCAATACACACTATTTCATTCTTTCAGAGCTTCACAATGACAGCATTCGATACACTCAGAAGCCAAAAATAAAACACCAGGGAACGATACAGAAAAACAAACAATTAATTAACTGATAACATGTTGCGAAAATATGGATAAGGAGACAGGGGAGTGAGAATAACTGGAGAAGTGAGACAATGGTGGGTCCAATCACAAAAATGAGAACATCAAATGAAAACATTGGCAGATCAGTTGAAATGCTTCGTTACATCAAAATCCGAATCGGCCTCACAGAACCAACCCAGACACCGTAAACTGAGACAAGTTAAGCCAGAATGGAGAGCTGTGCAGACCATGCTAGTGGAGTACTCCATAAACTGGGAGAAAGTGAGGACTGCAGATGCTGGAGATCAGAGCTTAAAAATGTGTTGCTGGAAAAGATAGAAAGAGAGAGAGAAAGAGAGAGAGAGAGAGAAAGAGTATGTGTGTGCGTATGTGTGTGTTTTGGTGGCGATAAATATGAAAATTGTTTGAGAGAGAACACACATGGAGGGAATTAGTTTAAATGAGAACAAGTGACAAGGGTTTGGGTAATCAATATAGAGACACTGAGGATTGTGCCACAGACAGAGGAAACGATGTAGTTCAAAATATTAAATTAAAGGCATTGCCAGACACGGCAAAAATATAAATCGATCCTCAAAGAAATGATGGGATTTTGGTGTGAGGTGAGAACCGAGCCTTGGAATGTCGACTCAGATTTGCAGGTTTGAATTTGGGAGTGTCAGCAGCAGATTATTGGGATCATTAAGACTACATTTCATAGCTCAGGGTTCAAATCGCAGATAGAATAAGCCAGTGAAGTATATTCAGGAGACGTTAACAATTACAAATAGGAATGGTTCAGATATGGGTTCGGAATCAGCTCGTGGACAAAGGGATCACCATAGTTGTGACTCGTCTGTTTCAGCCTCAGATAATGGCCAGGGATGAGATGAAGTCAGAGGAACGAAATGGTGTTTGTAACCAGAACAGAAGACAGTGACCTCCAAGCTTTCAATATTGAACTAGGGCTGTGATACAATGAATTGTGTTCCATACCTGAAACTGAGTAGGTCCGACAAGGCACAGTGCCAGAACGAAAGAAGGAAAGTCGTTGGTGGTGGTTTGGAGAGTGAATGTTTACACAGTAGAGTAAATGTAAAGAAAAATAATACAGTCACACATGATTAATGCAAATAATAAATGGACAGTGAAACTTACCAGGTACACCAATAATAGCCAGGGTAGGATAATAAAAATATTGAATAATGTAAAGTGCATATTCGATCCGCCATGGTAATGGCCAGGAATGATATGTAGAAAGAATCCATACATAAGAGGATAAACTCCTGTCTATTGTTGTTACATTCCAGTCTAAAGTTCTCAGAGTCAGATCTCCCATTCCCCTGTCTCTGCAGCTGCTGATCCCTGTGAGTGCTGTCGGTGAGACACCCACTCATACTATGGGAGAACACATTTAACGGTGCCCATTTTATCATTAAAATATGTAAACCCTCCACTGGGATAAATACAATCTCTGGAGACTGACATTCATCACAGTCACCAAACAAACAGCGTCAGTTAACCAGTTCCTTACCTCATGTTACACATCCCAATAAAGGGGAACATTTACTCAGACTGGACTGAGTGGATGACTGTTGCCGAGGGATAGATCATAAATCTTTCAATCTTTTTAAATCTTTCTTCCTTATATGTCGGAGTATTGCTGGAACATTGCTGGGTTGTATATGTTCCATCCTGTTTGTAAAAAGGAGACATGGTTAGAATGACAGATCAGTTGCATAAAATGCCTTGTAGGGAAGTTTCTAGATACTTGAGTAATGCTGCTCGTAGTTTGAAATGCCCTGGCATCAAACCATTTCATAACTTCGAGGCACCATTCAGCACATTGAAATTGCTGCTCAGGAACAGGGAGAAACAATTCTGTCCCCAAGTGCCTTCTATTGAGACATAGGAAGACATAGGCCTTTCGGCCTGTAACAGAGGGACAGGAGGAACTGATCAGCCTCTTGAAACTGTTACCCGTTCAGCTTCTCAGACCAGTATAACAAAAGCAGAGTCAGTTAACACGATTGCTTAGTTAATGAGAAATAAAATATAAATGCAACATTCTGATTTTGATGGTATTTTACAAAAAAATCAGAAAGATTTTCAGTCAATACGAACTGATTGGAATGTCAAAAGGCCATTCAGTCCTTCAGTTTCATTACACAGGAGCAGATGGTGAGCACAGAGCTGTTAGAGCCTGTTACTCAGGAGCAGCAGGAGGAGGGCACACAGATATTGCAGACAGTTACTCAGGAGCAGCAGGGGTGAGCACACAGCTATTGCAGCCTGTTACGCAGGGGCAGCAGGAGGAGGGCACACAGCTATTGGAGCCTGTTACTCAGGGGCAGCAGGAGGAGAGCACACTGCTATTGGAGCCTATGACTCAGGAGCATCAGGAGGAGAGCACATCTATTGGAGCCTGTTAATCAGGTACAGTAGGAGTACAGCACACAACTATTGGAGCCTGTTACTCAGGAGCAGCAGAGTATGAGCACACAGGTATTGGAGACTGTTACTGAAGGGCAGCAGGAGGAAGGCACACAGGTATTGGAGCCTGTTACTCAGGAGCAGCAGGAGGAGGGCACATAGCTATTGGAGCCTGTTACTCAGGAGCAGCAGGAGGAGAGCACAGCGCTATTGGAGCATGTTACTCAGGAGCAGCAGGAGGAGGGCACACAACTATTGGAGGCTGTTACTCAGGAGCAGCAGGAGGAGAGCACAGCGCTATTGGAGCATGTTACTCAGGAGCAGCAGGAGGAGGGCACACAACTTTTGGAGGCTGTTACTCAGGAGCAGCAGGAGGAGAGCACATAGCTATTGGAGCCTGTTACTCAGGAGCAGCAGGAGGAGGGGACACAGGTATTGGAGCCTGTTACTCTGGGGGAAGCAGGAGGAAGGCACACAGGTATTGAAGCCTGTTACTCAGGAGCAGCAGGAGGAGGGCACACAGCTATTGGAGCCTGTTACTCAGGAGGATCAGGAGGAGGGCACACAACTATTGGAGGCTGTTACTCAGGGGAAGCAGGAGGAAGGCACACAGCTAATGGAGCCTGTTACTCAGGGGCAGCAGCAGGAAGGCACACAGGTATTGAAGCCTGTTACTCAGGAGCAGCAGGAGGAGGGCACACAGCTATTGGAGCCTGTTACTCAGGAGCAGCAGGAGGAGGGCACACAACTATTGGAGGCTGTTACTCAGGGGCAGCCGGAGGAGGACACACAGGTATTGGAGCCTATGACTCAGGAACGGCAGGAGGAGGGCACACAGCTATTGGAGCCTGTTACTCAGGGGAAGCAGGAAGAGGGCACACAGCTATTGGAGCCTGTTACTCAGGGGCAGCAGGAGGAGAGCACACAACTATTGGAGCCTGTTGCACAGGGGCAGCAGGAGGAGAGCACACACCTATTGGAGCCTGTTACTCAGGTGCAGCAGGAGGAGAGCACACTGCTATTGGAGCCTATGACTCAGGAGCAGCAGGAGGACAGCACATCTATTGGAGCCTGTTAATCAGGGGCAGTAGGAGCACAGCACACAACTATTGGAGCCTGTTACTCAGGAGCAGCAGAGTATGAGCACACAGGTATTGGAGACTGTTACTGAAGGGCAGCAGGAGGAAGGCGCACAGATATTGGACCCTGTTACTCAGGAGCAGCAGGAGGAGGGCACATAGCTATTGGAGCCTGTTACTCAGGAGCAGCAGAAGGAGGGCACACAACTATTGGAGCCTATTACTCAGGAGCAGCAGGAGGAGGGCACACAACTATTGGAGGCTGTTACTCAGGAGCAGCAGGAGGAGAGCACAGCGCTATTGGAGCATGTTACTCAGGAGCAGCAGGAGGAGGGCACACAACTATTGGAGGCTGTTACTCAGGAGCAGCAGGAGGAGAGCACAGAGCTATTGGAGCCTGTTACTCAGGAGCAGCAGGAGATGCGCACACAACTATTGGAGCCAATTACTCAGCAGCAGCAGGAGGAGAGCACACAGCTATTAGAGGCTGTTACTCAGGGGCAGCAGGAGGAGGGCACACAGGTATTGGAGCCTGTTACTCAGGAACAGCAGGAGGAGGGCACATAGCTATTGGAGCCTGTTACTCAGGAGCAGCAGGAGGAGGGGAAACAGGTATTGGAGCCTGTTCCTCTGGGGGAAGCAGGAGGAAGGCACACAGGTATTGAAGCCTGTTACTCAGGAGCAGCAGGAGGAGGGCACACAACTATTGGAGGCTGTTACTCAGGGGAAGCAGGAGGAAGGCACACAGCTATTGGAGCCTGTTACTCAGGGGCAGCAGGATGAAGGCACACAGGTATTGAAGCCTGTTACTCAGGAGCAGCAGGAGGAGGGCACACAGCTATTGGAGCCTGTTACTCAGGAGCAGCAGGAGGAGGGCACACAACTATTGGAGGCTGTTACTCAGGGGCAGCTGGAGGAGGACACACAGGTATTGGAGCCTATGACTCAGGAGCAGCAGGAGGAGGGCACACAGGTATTGGATCCTGTTACTCAGGAGCAGCAGGGTGTAGCGCAAAGCTATTGGAGCCTGTTACTCAGGAGGACGGCACACAGCTATTGGAGGGTGTTACTCAGGAGCAGCACGAGGAGGGCACACAGGTATTGGAGCCTGTTACTCAGGAGCAGCAGGAGGAGAGCACACAGGTATTGGAGCCTGTTACTCAGGAGCAGCAGGAGGAGGGCACACAACTATTGGAGCCTGTTACTCAGGGGCAGCAGGAGGAAGGTACACAGGTATTGAAGCCTGTTACTCAGTATCAGCAGGAGGAGGGCACGCAGCTATTGGAGCCTGTTACTCAGGAGCAGCACGAGGAGGGCACACAACTATTGGAGCCTGTTACTCAGGAGCAGCAGGAGGAGGGCACACAACTATTGAAACCTGTTACTCAGGAGCAGCAGGAGGAGGGAACACAACTATTGGAGCCTGTTACTCAGGAGCAGCAGGAGGAGAGCACACAGGTATTGGGGCCTGTTACTCAGGAGCAGCAGGAGGAGGGCACACAGGTATTCGGGCCTGTTACTCAGGAGCAGCAGGAGGAGGGCACATAGGTATTGGAGCCTATTACTCAGGGACAGCAGGAGGAGAGCGCACAACTATTGAAACCTGTTACTCAGGAGCAGCAGGAGGAGGGCACACAACTATTGGAGCCTGTTACTCAGGAGCAGCAGGAGGAGGGCACACAACTATTGGAGCCTGTTACTCAGGGAGCAGCAGCAGGAGAGCACACAACTATTGGAGCCTGTTACTCAGGGGCAGCAGGAGGAGAGCACACAGGTATTGGAGCCTATGATTCAGGAGCAGCAGGAGGAGAGCACATCTATTGGAGCCTGTTAATAAGGGGCAGTAGGAGCACAGCACAAAACTATTGGAGCCTGTTACTCAGGAGCAGCAGAGTATGAGCACACAGGTATTGGAAACTGTTACTGAAGGGCAGCAGGAGGAAGGCACACAGGTATTGGAGCCTATTACTCAGGAGCAGCAGGAGGAGGGCACACAACTATTGGAGGCTGTTACTCAGGAGCAGCAGGCGGAGAGCACAGTGCTATTGGAGCATGTTACTCAGGAGCCGCAGGAGGAGGGCACACAACTATTGGAGGCTGTTACTCAGGAGCAGCAGGAGGAGAGCACAGAGCTATTGGAGCCTGTTACTCAGGAGCAGCAGGAGGAGGGCACACAGCTATTGGAGCCAATTACTCAGCAGCAGCAGGAGGAGGGGACACAGGTATTGGAGCCTGTTCCTCTGGGGGAAGCAGGAGGAAGGAACACAGGTATTGAAACCTGTTACTCAGGAGCAGCAGGAGGAGGGCACACAGCTATTGGAACCTGTTACTCAGGAGCAGCAGGAGGAGGGCACACAACTATTGGAGGCTGTTACTCAGGGGCAGCAGGAGGAAGGCACACAGCTATTGGAGCCTGTTACTCAGGGGCAGCAGGAGGAAGTCACACAGATATTGAAGCCAGTTACTCAGGAGCAGCAGGAGGAGGGCACACAGCTATTGGAGGCTGTTACTCAGGAGCAGCAAAAGGAGGGCACACAACTATTGGAGGCTGTTACTCAGGGGCAGCAGGAGGAGGACACACAGGTATTGGAGCCTATGACTCAGGAGCAGCAGGAGGAGGGCACACAGGTATTGGAGCCTGTTAATCAGGGGCAGCAGGAGGAGAGCACATAGGTATTGGAGCCTGTTACTCAGGAGCAGCAGGAGGAGGGCACATAGCTATTGGAGCCTGTTTCTCAGGAGCAGCAGGAGGAGGGCACACAGGTATTGGAGCCTGTTACTCAGGAGCAGCAGGGTGTTAGCGCACAGCTATAGGAGCCTGTTACTCAGTAGGACGGCACACAGCTATTGGAGGGTGTTACTCAGGAGCAGCACGAGGAGGGCACACAGGTATTGGAGCCTGTTCCTCAGGAGCAGCAGGAGGAGAGCACACAGGTAGTGGAGCCTGTTACTCAGGAGCAGCAGGAGTAGAGCGCACAGGTATTGGAGCCTGTTACTCAGGAGCAGCAGGAGGAGAGCACACAGCTATTGGAGCCTATGACTCAGGAGCCGCAGGAGGAGGGCACACAGCTATTGGAGCCTGTTACTCAGGAGCAGCAGGCGGAGAGCACGCAACTATTGAAACCTGTTACTCAGGAGCAGCAGGAGGAGGGCACACAACTATTGGAGCCTGTTACTCAGGAGCAGCAGGAGGAGGGAACACAACTATTGGAGCCTGTTACTCAGGCGCAGCAGGAGGAGGGCACACAGGTATTGGAGCCTGTTACTCAGGAGCAGCAGGAGGAGAGCACAGAGCTATTGGAGCCTGTTACTCAGGAGCAGCAGGAGGAGGGCACACAGGTTTTGGAGTCTGTTACTCCTGAGCAGCAGGAGGAGGGCACATAGCTATTGGAGCCTGTTAATCAGGGGCAGCAGAAGGAAGGCACAGTGCTATTGGAGAATGTTACTCAGGGGCAGCAGGAGGAGGGCACACAGGTATTGGAGCTAGTCACTCAGGAGCAGCAGGAGGTGGGCACACAGGTATTGGTGCCTGTTACTCAGGAGCAGCAGGGTGTAAGCGCACAGCTATTGGAGCCTGTTACTCAGGAGGAGGGCACACAGCTATTGGAGCCTATTACTCAGGGGCAGCAGGTGGGTGTGCAAACAGGTATTGGATCCGGTTACTCAGGGGCAGGAGGGTGTGAGCATGCAGCTATTGAAGCCTGTTACTGAAGAGCAGAAGGAGGACAGCACACAGCTATTGGAACCTGTTACTGAAGGGCAGCAGGAGGACAGCACACAGCTATTGGAGCCTGTTACTCAGGGGCAACAGGAGGAGAGCACACAGCTATTGGAGACTGTTGTTCAGGAGCAGCAGGAAGAGGGCACGCAGCTATTGGAGCCTGTTACGCAGGGGCAGCAGGGGGTGAGGCACACAGCTATTGGAACCTGTTACTCAGGAGCAGCAGGAGGAGGGCACACAACTATTGGAGCCTGTTACTCAGGAGCAGCAGCAGGAGAGCACACAACTATTGGAGCCTGTTACTCAGGGGCAGCAGGAGTAGAGCACACTGCTATTGGAGCCTATGACTCAGGAGCAGCAGGAGGAGAGCACATCTATTGGAGCCTGTTAATAAGGGGCAGTAGGAGCACAGCACAAAACTATTGGAGCCTGTTACTCAGGAGCAGCAGAGTATGAGCACACAGGTATTGGAGACTGTTACTGAAGGGCAGCAGGAGGAAGGCACACAGGTATTGGAGCCTATTACTCAGGAGCAGCAGGAGGAGGGCACACAACTATTGGAGGCTGTTACTCAGGAGCAGCAGGAGGAGAGCACAGCGCTATTGGAGCATGTTACTCAGGAGCAGCAGGAGGAGGGCACACAACTATTGGAGGCTGTTACTCAGGAGCAGCAGGAGGAGAGCACAGAGCTATTGGAGCCTGTTACTCAAGAGCAGCAGGAGGAGGGCACACAACTATTGCAGCCAATTACTCAGCAGCAGCAGGAGAAGAGCACACAGCTATTAGAGGCTGTTAGTCAGGGGCAGCAGGAGGAGGGCACACAGGTATTGGAGCCTGTTACTCAGGAGCAGCAGGAGGAGGGCACATAGCTATTGGAACCTGTTACTCAGGTGCAGCAGGAGGAGGGGACACAGGTATTGGAGCCTGTTCCTCTGGGGGAAGCAGGAGGAAGGAACACAGGTATTGAAGCCTGTTACTCAGGAGCAGCAGGAGGAGGGCACATAGCTATTGGAGCCTGTTTCTCAGGAGCAGCAGGAGGAGGGCACACAGGTATTGGAGCCTGTTACTCAGGAGCAGCAGGGTGTTAGCGCACAGCTATAGGAGCCTGTTACTCAGTAGGACGGCACACAGCTATTGGAGGGTGTTACTCAGGAGCAGCACGAGGAGGGCACACAGGTATTGGAGCCTGTTCCTCAGGAGCAGCAGGAGGAGAGCACACAGGTAGTGGAGCCTGTTACTCAAGAGCAGCAGGAGTAGAGCGCACAGGTATTGGAGCCTGTTACTCAGGAGCAGCAGGAGGAGAGCACACAGCTATTGGAGCCTATGACTCAGGAGCCGCAGGAGGAGGGCACACAGCTATTGGAGCCTGTTACTCAGGAGCAGCAGGCGGAGAGCACGCAACTATTGAAACCTGTTACTCAGGAGCAGCAGGAGGAGGGCACACAACTATTGGAGCCTGTTACTCAGGAGCAGCAGGAGGAGGGAACACAACTATTGGAGCCTGTTACTCAGGCGCAGCAGGAGGAGGGCGCACAGGTATTGGAGCCTGTTACTCAGGAGCAGCAGGAGGAGAGCACAGAGCTATTGGAGCCTGTTACTCAGGAGCAGCAGGAGGAGGGCACACAGGTTTTGGAGTCTGTTACTCCTGAGCAGCAGGAGGAGGGCACATAGCTATTGGAGCCTGTTAATCAGGGGCAGCAGAAGGAAGGCACAGTGCTATTGGAGAATGTTACTCAGGGGCAGCAGGAGGAGGGCACACAGGTATTGGAGCTAGTCACTCAGGAGCAGCAGGAGGTGGGCACACAGGTATTGGTGCCTGTTACTCAGGAGCAGCAGGGTGTAAGCGCACAGCTATTGGAGCCTGTTACTCAGGAGGAGGGCACACAGCTATTGGAGCCTATTACTCAGGGGCAGCAGGTGGGTGTGCAAACAGGTATTGGATCCGGTTACTCAGGGGCAGGAGGGTGTGAGCATGCAGCTATTGAAGCCTGTTACTGAAGAGCAGAAGGAGGACAGCACACAGCTATTGGAACCTGTTACTGAAGGGCAGCAGGAGGACAGCACACAGCTATTGGAGCCTGTTACTCAGGGGCAACAGGAGGAGAGCACACAGCTATTGGAGACTGTTGTTCAGGAGCAGCAGGAAGAGGGCACGCAGCTATTGGAGCCTGTTACGCAGGGGCAGCAGGGGGTGAGGCACACAGCTATTGGAACCTGTTACTCAGGAGCAGCAGGAGGAGGGCACACAACTATTGGAGCCTGTTACTCAGGAGCAGCAGCAGGAGAGCACACAACTATTGGAGCCTGTTACTCAGGGGCAGCAGGAGTAGAGCACACTGCTATTGGAGCCTATGACTCAGGAGCAGCAGGAGGAGAGCACATCTATTGGAGCCTGTTAATAAGGGGCAGTAGGAGCACAGCACAAAACTATTGGAGCCTGTTACTCAGGAGCAGCAGAGTATGAGCACACAGGTATTGGAGACTGTTACTGAAGGGCAGCAGGAGGAAGGCACACAGGTATTGGAGCCTATTACTCAGGAGCAGCAGGAGGAGGGCACACAACTATTGGAGGCTGTTACTCAGGAGCAGCAGGAGGAGAGCACAGCGCTATTGGAGCATGTTACTCAGGAGCAGCAGGAGGAGGGCACACAACTATTGGAGGCTGTTACTCAGGAGCAGCAGGAGGAGAGCACAGAGCTATTGGAGCCTGTTACTCAAGAGCAGCAGGAGGAGGGCACACAACTATTGGAGCCAATTACTCAGCAGCAGCAGGAGAAGAGCACACAGCTATTAGAGGCTGTTAGTCAGGGGCAGCAGGAGGAGGGCACACAGGTATTGGAGCCTGTTACTCAGGAGCAGCAGGAGGAGGGCACATAGCTATTGGAACCTGTTACTCAGGTGCAGCAGGAGGAGGGGACACAGGTATTGGAGCCTGTTCCTCTGGGGGAAGCAGGAGGAAGGAACACAGGTATTGAAGCCTGTTACTCAGGAGCAGCAGGAGGAGGGCACAGAGCTATTGGAGCCTGTTACTCAGGAGCAGCAGGAGGAGGGCACACAACTATTGGAGGCTGTTACTCAGGGGCAGCAGGAGGAAGGCACACAGCTATTGGAGCCTGTTACTCAGGGGCAGCAGGAGGAAGTCACACAGATATTGAAGCCAGTTACTCAGGAGCAGCAGGAGGAGGGCACACAGCTATTGGAGGCTGTTACTCAGGAGCAGCAAAAGGAGGGCACACAACTATTGGAGGCTGTTACTCAGGGGCAGCAGGAGGAGGACACACAGGTATTGGAGCCTATGACTCAGGAGCAGCAGGAGGAGGGCACACAGGTGTTGGAGCCTGTTAATCAGGGGCAGCAGGAGGAGAGCACATAGGTATTGGAGCCTGTTACTCAGGAGCAGCAGGAGGAGGGCACATAGCTATTGGAGCCTGTTTCTCAGGAGCAGCAGGAGGAGGGCACACAGGTATTGGAGCCTGTTACTGAGGAGCAGCAGGGTGTAAGCGCACAGCTATTGGAGCCTGTTACTCAGTAGGACGGCACACAGCTATTGGAGGGTGTTACTCAGGAGCAGCATGAGGAGGGCACACAGGTATTGGAGCCTGTTCCTCAGGAGCAGCAGGAGGAGAGCACACAGGTAGTGGAGCCTGTTACTCAGGAGCAGCAGGAGGAGAGCGCACAGGTATTGGAGCCTGTTACTCAGGAGCAGCAGGAGGAGAGCACACAGCTATTGGAGCCTATGACTCAGGAGCCGCAGGAGGAGGGCACACAGCTATTGGAGCCTGTTACTCAGGAGCAGCAGGCGGAGAGCACGCAACTATTGAAACCTGTTACTCAGGAGCAGCAGGAGGAGGGCACACAACTATTGGAGCCTGTTACTCAGGAGCAGCAGGAGGAGGGAACACAACTATTGGAGCCTGTTACTCAGGCGCAGCAGGAGGAGGGCACACAGGTATTGGAGCCTGTTACTCAGGAGCAGCAGGAGGAGAGCACAGAGCTATTGGAGCCTGTTACTCAGGAGCAGCAGGAGGAGGGCACACAGGTTTTGGAGCCTGTTACTCCTGAGCAGCAGGAGGAGGGCACATAGCTATTGGAGCCTGTTAATCAGGGGCAGCAGAAGGAAGGCACAGTGCTATTGGAGAATGTTACTCAGGGGCAG
Source organism: Chiloscyllium punctatum (assembly GCF_047496795.1). NCBI lineage: Eukaryota > Metazoa > Chordata > Chondrichthyes > Orectolobiformes > Hemiscylliidae > Chiloscyllium > Chiloscyllium punctatum. The sequence continues at coordinate 13,982,001 of NC_092772.1, forward strand.
CAGGAGGAGGGCACACAGGTATTGGAGCTAGTCACTCAGGAGCAGCAGGAGGTGGGCACACAGGTATTGGTGCCTGTTACTCAGGAGCAGCAGGGTGTAAGCGCACAGCTATTGGAGCCTGTTACTCAGGAGGAGGGCACACAGCTATTGGAGCCTATTACTCAGGGGCAGCAGGTGGGTGTGCAAACAGGTATTGGATCCGGTTACTCAGGGGCAGGAGGGTGTGAGCATGCAGCTATTGAAGCCTGTTACTGAAGAGCAGAAGGAGGACAGCACACAGCTATTGGAACCTGTTACTGAAGGGCAGCAGGAGGACAGCACACAGCTATTGGAGCCTGTTACTCAGGGGCAACAGGAGGAGAGCACACAGCTATTGGAGACTGTTGTTCAGGAGCAGCAGGAAGAGGGCACGCAGCTATTGGAGCCTGTTACGCAGGGGCAGCAGGGGGTGAGGCACACAGCTATTGGAACCTGTTACTCAGGAGCAGCAGTAGGTTAGCACACAGGTATTGGAGCATGTTAATCAGGGGCAGCAGAAGGAAGGCACAGTGCTATTGGAGAATGTTACTCAGGGGCAGCAGGAGGAGGGCACACAGGTATTGGAGCTAGTCACTCAGGAGCAGCAGGAGGTGGGCACACAGGTATTGGTGCCTGTTACTCAGGAGCAGCAGGGTGTAAGCGCACAGTTATTGGAGCCTGTTACTCAGGAGGAGGGCACACAGCTATTGGAGCCTGTTACTCAGGGGCAGCAGGTGTGTGTGCAAACAGGTATTGGATCCGGTTACTCAGGGGCAGGAGGGTGTGAGCATGCAGCTATTGAAGCCTGTTACTGAAGAGCAGAAGGAGGACAGCACACAGCTATTGGAACCTGTTACTGAAGGGCAGCAGGAGGACAGCACACAGCTATTGGAGCCTGTTACTCAGGGGCAACAGGAGGGGAGCACACAGCTATTGGAGACTGTTGTTCAGGAGCAGCAGGAAGGGGGCACGCAGCTATTGGAGCCTGTTACGCAGGGGCAGCAGGGGGTGAGGCACACAGCTATTGGAACCTGTTACTCAGGGGTAGCAGTAGGTTAGCACACAGGTATTGGAGCATGTTACTGAAGGGCAGCAGGAGGATAGCACACAGCTATTGGAGCCTGTTACTCAGGGGCAGCAGGTGGAAACAGGAACACAGGAACAGGAGCCTGTCATTAAACTGCTCTCGACCTCGACACAGGAACAGAAGCGAGTCACTCGACTGCTCGAGACTGGAACACAGGAACAGGAGGCCATCACTCAACTGCTCGAGACTGGGACACAGGAACGGGAGACCGTCACTCAACTGCTCGAGACTGGGACACAGGGATAGGAGGCAGTTATTCTCTGATCTGATTGTGATTCCCTCATTCCATTTTTAAGATATTCCCCTCTCTGCAGTCTCTGCTCCTTTTGATGGTCATGTTTCAGATGCTGTCACTACAGTCACCATGAATCATCCAGAGTGGGTCACCAAAGCATCTGGTCTTCCTGAATTTCCACAGCAGCTTAAAGCACAGCCTCCAGGAAACCGTCCCCAGCTTTTCCACTAACATTCCAAAACTAGAATTAAGTTAAATGTCACTCAAGTGCTAGTGAGAAGGCTCTTCTGGATCAGTAACAGTGCAAGCGATTCCTTGTGTTACTGAGCACATGATCAGTAGAGAGTGATTACCACAGGCGTTCAATTGATCGGCGCAGAGCAAGTTAGAAAGGTGTGCATCAAAACTGCTGGAAGTCCACTATCCAACATGAAGCACAGAGCAGGACACCGGGAAGTCAAATAAAACACACGCTATGCTTTTTGAACATTGTTTCTAAGCTGCTTAATGTTGGAAGCTGATGCTCAGTTTAAATACCAACAGTTTATATAGCAACAAATGGGAGGGATTTGGGAAATAGACGGATGGAGAGAGACTCAGAGTCAGTGTTGCAGAAGGATGTGTTCGCATGTTTAAAAATGCTGAAGTGAAGACATTTCGATAGCATCAAATAACATAGGCTGGTATTTCCGGCAATGGTGAAGTAATAGTATACTGGTGTGAGTTCAGACAGAATCATAGACTCTCGGAGATGTACAGCACAGAAACAGACCCTTCAATCTAACTTGTCCATGCCGATGGGATATCCCAAATTAAACTAGTCCCATTTGCCAGCACTTGGCACATTTCGATGTAAACCCTTCCTCTTCATGTACCCATCCAAATGCCTTTTAAATGTAATCATAACAGGCACCACCACCTCCACTGGTAGCTCATTCCACACGTGCACCATTCTGTATTATAAAATGTTGGTCCTTGGGTCTCACCTGAAATCCATGCCCTCTAGTTTTGCGAAAGAGATATGGCTATTAACCCTACATATGCCTCTCATACTCCAAGAAAAATCACCCCAACCCACTCACTCTCTCCCTATAGCTCAAATCCTGGCAACATCCTTGTAAATCTTTTCTGTCTCCCTTCAAGTTTCACAATATCTTTCTAAAAGGAGGGAGACCAGAATTGAATACAATACTCCAAAATAACCGAATTAATGTGCTGTACAGCAGCAGCATGGCCTCCCAATTCATATAGTCAAAGCACTGACCAATGGCAAGCATGCCAAATGGCTACTACTGTATTCTATCGAACTGTAACACAACTTTCAAGGAATTTTGAAACTACACTCCAAAACCTTTTTGTTCAGCAACACTCCACAGGACCTTACCATTAAGTGTCTACATCCTGCCCTGATTTGCATTTCCAAAATGCAGTGCCTCACATTTATCTGCACTAAACACCATTCGCTGCTCCTCAGCCGATCAGCCCACCTGATCAAGATCTCGTTGTACTCTGATGAAAACCTTCTGTGTGTCCACAACAACATCAGTTTTGGTGTCATTTGCAAACTAACCAACTATCGCTGCTGTGTTCACATCCAAATGATCTATATAAATAATGAAAAACAGTGGACCCAGCACTGATACTTGTCGCACACCACTGGTTACAACCCACCAGTTCGAAAAGCAATCCTCCATCACCACCCTCTATCTCCTACCTTCGAGCCAATTTTGTATCCACATGGCTAGTTTTCCATGTGCATTCCATGTGAACTAACCTAGTTAACCAGTCTACCATGTAGAACGTTGTCAAATGCCTTAATGAAGTCTATATCGCAATGTGCACCTCTGCCTCAATGAATCCTCTTAGTCAGTTTCTTCACAAAATCTCAGTCAATTTCGTGAGACACCATTTCCTTTACTTAAAGCTACGTTGACGATTCCGTATCAGTCCTTGCCATTCAAAATACATGCAGACCTTGTGCCTCATAATCCATACCAACAACTTGCCCATCACTGACGTCAGGTTCATCGGCTTTCCCTTACTATCCTTCTTAATGTTTTTAAAGTAATGACATCACGTTATCAAACCTCCTATCTTCTGGCACCTCACCTGTGACAATCAATGATACAAGTATCTCAGCATGTGACCCAACAATCCCTTCCCTAGCTTCCCACAGAGTTCGAGGTGACAGCTTATCAGGTCCTGGGGACTTTTCCATCTTTACAGGCTTTACGAACTCCAACATCTCTTCCTCTCTATTACAGATACTTTTCAAGATGTCACTGTTAATTTCGGAAGTTCCTTAGCTTCCATCTCCTTCTGCACAGTAAATACTGATGCAAGGTGCTTGTTTAGTATCGCCTCCATCTCCTGTTGTTCTGCACATCGGAAGCCTTGCTGATCTTAAAGTGACCCAAAACTCACCCGTGTTACTCTTTCGTCCTTAATGTGTTTGTACAGTACCTTTGAATTCTCCTTAACCCTATTTGTCAAAGCTATCTCAAGCCCCCTTTATGGCCTCCGGATTTCCCTTTTAATTATACTTCTCCTGGCTATAGACTCTTCTCGACAGTCACTTTAAATCTGGAATTCAGAGGCTGATGACGATGATATATCTAGTTTTGATTATTTGAAATACCCAACTAGTTCGCTGATGCCCTTGAAGGAAGCAAACAGCCATCCTTACCTGGTCTAGGTTACATGTGACTCCAGACCCACAACAATATGGTTAACTGTTAACTGCCTCTTGGCAATTAGTGATGGGTAATAAATGCAGGCTAAGCCAGTTATACTCTCATCCCGTGAATGAATACTGTAAAAACATCGACTCCTGATATCCTTATATGACATTGGCATCCCTCTTACCCGTGACCAGGCGATCAATTTCTCCAATCCGCCAGCATTCCTTACAACTTCCAGCCTTACCCCTCACCCTAAAGGGGGCATACTGTCTCTGGGCTCTTGATATCTCATTTTTGAAGGCTTCCCACTTCTGAGCTGGCCCCTTATCTGTGAATATCGATTCCAATCCAGTTTGGAAGTTAGAGTCATAGTGTCATAGAGATGTGCAGCATGGAAACAGACCCTTCGGTCCACCTCATCCATGCCGACTAGATATCCCAACCCAATCCAATCCCACCTGGCAGCGTCCTGCCCATTTCCCTCCAAACCCTTCCTATTCATGCACTCATCCAAATACCTCTTAAATGTTGCAATCGTACCAACTTCCATCACTTCCTCTGGCAGCTCAGTCCATACACGTACCACACTCTGTGTGAAATATTGTCCCTTCAGTCACATTTATATCCTTCCCCTCTCACCCCAAACCTATACCCTCTCGTTCTGGACATCTCGGACCTCAGGCAAAAGACTTTGTCCATTTACCCTATCCAAGTTCTTGCCTAATATAATCAAATTAGACTTTCTCCAATTTAAAAAAATATCTTTTAGATCCACTTTATCCTTTTCCATCTCTGTTTTAAAACTAATAGAATTATGATTACTTGTTCCAAAGTGCTTCCCCACTGATAACTCAATCTCCTGCCCTACCTTATTTCCCAAGGGTAGGTCAAGTTTATGTTCTTCTCTGTAATGGAGAGCATTGTACAAGCAACTGCAGCTTTGTGACTGTTAGTGGTTTCAACAGAATCTATGACTCACTGGTCTGAATCTAAGAGTAATTTGTCTCAGTGACGTTTTCATTGAATGTGACAGATGGATTGTCTGTACGAGTCTGAGCAAGTTTCTGGTGTTATCTTATCAAACTCACCTCATTAACTACCCACTCCACCTCATGGTGTCCCTCTTATTCAATACCAGCCCGATTCTCACACCCATCATGGCTGGAGGTACTCACCATCGCTCGGATGCCCCTGGATATTCTGTGATCTCTGGCACTGGTGCCATATTCAAAAGGCCAATGGGCAGACGGTTGAGCTTTCTTAGTTAGAAGTTGCCCTGCACTGTTTACCTTGAGCATGGCAGATAAGGGACAATTACAACACGGTTTTTTGGACAGGGGTTTGGAAGACCTAGTGGATGGGCTAGTTCAGAGTTAGACCATTCTCTTCCCAGAGGGACCCACACCACCAGACCCCCTGAGCATTGTCCGAGCTCACCACCCAGCTCAGTGCTGTATCTGCGTTCTGAGGAAATGTCCAGCAATACAGGACAAGCATCAATAACCTTCCCCACTCTGTCAGGGTAAGGGTCACTGTATTCTCTCTGCTCCCTCGCACTCACTGTATATTTGTTATCGCACCGACCACCGAACTAGGCTCATGCTCCACCACTCTCACTCTTTCACCTTCTCTCCCTCTCTCTCTCTCCTAATTTCCCTCCACTATACCACCCACACTAATAACGCAACATGGCCGTAACACTATGGACTAACTCCCTCCTGACACCTCACCATTTCCCCTGCCACACCTACACCAGAACTAAGAGCAGGGCCACCCACTGCAACCTTCCCTCCCTCCCTCTCTTTGTACCATTCCAGGAGAAACAGCCTGGAATAGGACAGAAATGGTCAAGCCGGGTTGTGGAGAGCCCGATATCCGCTCCCTCATGCCACCACCACATGGGGAGGACCCTGCTACGAGTTGGAGAGGAACGGGATGCCTCGTGTGGAGATTCTGAAACATCCACAGCTCACCAAACGAGTAAGGAGCAATGTTCAGTGAAGGGCAATTCTCACTTGAAACCCACTGGCAGTTCCGTTTCCCCCGGCACAACGTAGAAGCCGTGGCCCTGATGCCATCTCTCTTTTGTGTCGAGCTGGTATAAATGGAAACTCCACCATCTCGGTGGCCGGAGGGTGGGCTCACAACACATCGTCACCATTACCTCCCAGGAAGGGAGCACGGAGGCTCCCTCCTATACCTCCTCCTGTAAAAAGCTCAAATACTGAAAATAATCTGTGACATTTACTGCTCTCCTCCCTTGTCCTGCCATGTCCAATAATCTGTCCTCATATATATCCAGCATCCTGTGCTCCTGCAGCCCTTTTATAACTGTACAGATATTTTATATTGTCTGTCAATGTTATTCCTACCAAAGTGCATCATCTCACACTGCTCTGCATTGATGCTCATCTGCCATAAAACAGAACACTACACCAATTTGTCACTGCCCTTTTGGAGTTCCACACTGTCCTCCACACACTTTACAATTCTTCCAGGTTTGGTTTCGGCAAGCAATGAAATTGTCCTAAAATCACTCTCCACTGATACTTACTGACTCTCTCACTAGTGTGAACAAGCACAATACAAAAACACTCACCATGAACAGACTGAAAAAAACTGACACATTCCAGAGTCCAAGTGATATATTGACAAAGTTACCGGAGCAAGAGAAATACTGACAGACACTGCATGTCTGTATTAGTGTCAGTGTATGAGTGAGTGTCTCTATGTCTCTGTGTTCGTGTGTGTTTAACTGTGTGTATCAGTGTAGGGCGAGTCTGGAAGTCACTGTGGTGTTAATGTGATGTACTATCCCCCTGACATGAGTTTCTGAGGAAGGGGTACTCAACCCAAAACATTAACTTCCATTTCTGCCCACAGATGGTGACAGACTTGCTGAGCTTTCTGTCGCAGTCAGTCTCTGCTGGTCTCCCCACCCCTCTGTACAGGTGGTAATGGAGGGCGAAAATCATAGGGATTCAGTTTCGGAAGGACAGAGGGAATGTATCAGCTCACAGCACCATCCAAACTGAGAGCACCATCAACACACATATACGCACACACACACACTACAAACACGCACACACACACAGGCATGTACACACATAGAGCTGCACACAGACGCTCATGCACAGATACACTATACTTATAGCCACCGCCACACACACTTACACACACACTACAAACGTGTGCACACACAGAGACACTTGCACACAGACATATACAGCTGCACACAGACACTCACATACAGATTCACATACCTATAGCCACCCTACACACGCACTTACAAATGCACACACACACGCGACACACACCGAGATGCAGAGAGCCACACACACAAAGAGACATACACACACCCATGACACACACACACACGCACACAAAATGCTTACACTCATGCAGATATATATACATACATGCACACATACGCATGCACTCAGACAGACACACACACACACCCGCAGAACACACACAGACACAGATTTCATTCGTTTCTTCATTCCAACCCCACACCAGAACTTATCCCAGATTCATCCTTCCAACTCGGCACCTCCCTCTTGAACTGTGCTACCTGTCCGTCTTCATTCCCACTATCCACTTCACTCTTTGCTCCAACCTATCACCTTCACTCCACCATCATTTATTTGTCGCCTTCCCAGCTGCCTTACCCAAGCACCATCCCCTTCCATTTATCGTTCGGCCCACATGGTCCACAAGCCTCGTTACTAATGATGAGATTATGCTCGAAATTCCAACTTTCATGCTCTTTGGATGCTGCCTGAAATTCTGTGCTTTTCCAGCACCACACTCTTTGACATAGACACACACGCACCCACAGACACAGAAACACACACACAGACACACACACACACAAACACAAAGACAACCATGCTTCCCACGCTCGAAAACATCCACACTCCCCACACAGAGACACCCACACTGCCCACACACACACATACTCACACACAGACAGGCATACACACTCAAACAAACATGCACACTAACACACATAGACACCCACCCTCCCCACAAATGCACATTTACTCTCATACACGGACAGACACACTCAGCCAGACACACAACTAACACATATGCAGACACGCAAAAAGCACATGTACGTACATACATGCACAAAGGAACACACAGACAGAAACACAGACACACACACACAGGCACACAGATACATACTGATATGCACATACACTGGCAAACAGACAGAGGCATACACACATTGACACATAGAAAACACCCTTACAAGCCCCCTACACACAGACACCCAAACTCCTCACACACACGCAGAATCACTGATACACAGAGACACACAATCACTCGCACACACACAAAACAAGCACATATTATCACACAGACACACAGAGATGCACAGAGACATGCACACACCGACACACACCAACACAGACATACAGGCATGCACACACAGAGGCAGACATACATTGACACATGTACACACACAGTGACAAGATCCATTGAATCGGATTCCGTGAAAAACAGAAGCCGATGGAATGAAAAGTGCCATGAGAGCGAGAATATGACATTATATGTGAGGAAGTTGTTTTCCAGACTCGAGGAGAGTGCACAATGCTGTTTCCAGGGATCAATATCTGGATATGTAGACAGAATTAGCATCGGCTGTTATTGTACTGCATCTTTTGTACAATGTTGCAAAAGCACAGGTCTTTTCTATAGAGGGGACAACTTCAAAATCCTCAATGATGCAAAACACACAAATGAGGTGAACAACAAAGCAACCGCAGAAACTCGTGTTACGTCATGGGGTGAACGCCCTGGCTCAACCTTTGCTCAAATTCGCTCTCTGTCAAATTCCTGAGCCAGAGTTTCGAACACTGAATGGTCTATGTTAATAAACACTGCTCAAATCTCGCAACTTCAGTATTTAATACGCCCCTACATGTATGTCTGACAACAGTAATTGCTCCCTCACTGTGTTACTTCAGCACATGTAGAGAAAAAATAAACATGAGAACAACAGTCACGTATGTGACAGGGATTTGACCCGATGCACACCTCTTCCCACCCTACCTCTTGCACACCTCTTCCCACCCTACCTCTTGCATTACACCTCTTCCCACCCTACCTCTTGCAAAAATGCCATCCCATATTCCCAATTCCTCCGCCTCTGCCGGACCTGTTCCCAGGGGGACCAGTTCCACCACAAAACACACAAGATGGCCTCCTTCTTTAGAGACCGCAATTTCCCTTCCCACGTGGTTAAAGATGCCCTCCAATGCATCTCATCTACATTCCGCACCTCCGCCCTCAGACCCCAACCCTCCAACCGTAACAAGGACAGAACGCCCCTGGTGCTCACCTTCCACCTTACAAACCTTCGCTTAAACCAAATCATCCGCTGTCATTTCTGCCACCTCCAAACAGACCCCACCACCAGGGATATATTTCCCTCCCCACCCCTTTCCGCCTTCCACAAAGACCGTTCCCTCAGTGACTACCTGGTCAGGTCCACACCCCCCTACAACCCACCCTCCCATTCTGGCACTTTCCCTGCCGCCTCAGGAACTGGAAAACCTGCGCCCACACCTCCTGCCTCACCTCTCTCCAAGGCCCTAAAAGAGCCTTCCACATCCATCAAAGTTTTATTTGCACATCCACTAATATCATTTATTGTATCCGTTCCTCCCGATGCAGTCTCCTCTACATTGGGGAGACTGGGCGCCTCCTAGCAGAGCGCTTTAAGGAACATCTCCGGGACACCCGCACCACTCAACCACACCGCCCTGTGGCCCAACATTTCAACTCCCCCTCCCACTCTGCCGAGTACATGGAGGTCCTGGGCCTCCTTCACCGCCGCTCCCTCACCACCAGAGGCCTGGAGGAAGACGCCTCATCTTCCGCCTCGGAACACTTCAACCCCAGGGCATAAATGTGGACTTCAACAGTTTCCTCATTTCCCCGTCCCCCACCTCGCCCTAGTTCTAAACTTCCAGATCAGCACTGTCCCCATGACATGTCTGGACTTGTCCTACCTGCCTAGCTCCTTTTCCACCTATCCAATCCACCCTCCTCCCTGACCTATCACCTTCATCCCCTCCCCCAATCACTCATGGTATTCTACGCTACATTCTCCCCACCCCCACCCTCCTCTAGCCTCCTCCACGCTTCAGGTTCACTGCCTTTATTCCTAATGAATGGATTCTGCCCGAAACGTCGATTTCGAAACTCCTTGGATGCTGCCTGAACTGCTGTGCTCTTCCACCACCACTAATCTAGAATCTGGTTTCCAGCATCTGCAGTCATTGTTTTTACCGCCTTGCAGTTCTTCCCCAGGCTGTATCACACAGCAGGGTCCTCCGGTGAAATGAACAGCCGTGAATGACATGTGGTTCGGTCTGTCGGAGACAGCATTTCCAGACAGATACAGTTCCCTCTTATTAGAACAAGCAGCACTGATGATGAATAACCTCAGAGAGAAGCAAGCGATAGAGATTTACCGTGGACTCGATGGGCTGAACGGCTTCTGTCGGCCACGTGAATGACGTCACCCGTCTCTGCCGTCCCTCTCCCTGTCTCTGTGACAGAGTGGCAGAGGGAGAAATAATGGCTCGTTTTTAATCCTCCCTTCCGCTTTGGACTGTCTGCAGCCCCGCAGCCCCTGGCTGTGGGGATGGTTCTCAGTGAGTGAGGGTTTCATACGGAGCCGCTTCATCTGGGACATTTGGGACTCAGATGTGAACTGATGCCCGATTGCAGCAAAGAAACCGACGGCTCTGAAACAAAAGCCTTTCTGCTGGATTGTTCTGTGAAGATTGATACTGAACATCAAATGGGCAGCACAAAAATGCACTTATTTGAATTTTACTGAGGGAAGAGAGTCCACAGCCCATTTCTCTCTTTCCCACCAGCTCAGCACGTTTCTCTCTCTCTCAAATAAATGATATTTGGAGGAAGTTCGCAATCAAATTTTCTAAGTTCCAGCGGCGCTCTTGCACCTGGCTGTGCCCGTGAGAGGAAGCTTCAGAGCATATCCGCATTTACATCCCGTCATAATGCCTGCAAGTGGAGGGGAATGGCTGAATACTCTGCCAATAGAGACAGCTCAGTCCACGGGGATGGGATAAACAGCATCGTCCCGCGTGGGGACGTTCTGCCGATCAGACACAGTCCACTTTATCATTCAGATCATACCAGAGTGAGAACGCTCGAGAAGGCCAATCGGTCACTCGTACCTGTGCCAACTCGGGAGTTGCAAAAGATTGGTGAAAGTGGAAAGTGGATTTGTTCACGTTTCAAGTGTTTCCATGAAGCAGGAAGCAGAAGAAGATACATAGTAAAGCGATTGAGATCTGACTACAGGCGCAGCAAATAAATTGTACAGTGCAGAGGAGAGCTTTGAAGTATTGAATTCTGGTTAATGGGACAGTCATGCTTTTACGAGGCCACGCTGCTACAGAAGAAACTATGTCAGTGTCTCTCAACATTGTGATGTCACAGGCAAATATCGCCGTTACACTGCAGGAAATTCATTTTTCCAATGTGAGGGCAGTCCATATGTAAAGGTGCAGCTTATATATCGAATCCTTTCACATAAATAATTCCACTGCACCTCAGTATGTTGTATTGTCTCCTTTCCACTTTACCTGTCATTGTGCCTGCACTGAAGTTGATTTTCTCCTTCTGTGTATCTTTTACGGTCTGGATGATGTGATGCAGTTGTACTGACCCATCTTCTGACAGAATTTTCCACTTCACTTCAGCCCGCCCTAACTTCGCTATCTGATACCATTCTCATTGTTTAGATGTTAATCGCTCGTCTCAGATCCAGCCTGCCCTCACCCAAAATAAATGGAAAACTCAGTCACACTGTGATCACTGCAGTCGAGGAATATATTCACTCTAAGGTCATTGATAATTCGAAGGATAAATTTAGGACTGCAGATGCTGGAGATCAGAGTTGGTAGTGTGATGTTGGAAAAGCACAGCAGATCAGGGAGCATCCGCGGAGCAGGAGTATTCAGGTTTCAGATTTAAGCCTTTCATCTGGAATAAGGCTTGTGAGTGGGGGCTGAGAGATAAAAGGAAATAGTGTGGGGTTGAGGGGAAATAGCTGGAAAGTAATAGATGGATGAATAGGAGGGAGAAGAAAATAGGTCAGAAATAGCAGTGATGGAAAGGGTTGCGAGGACGGTGCCGAGTTGAAGGCTTGGGCTTGGGGGAGGGGAAATGAGGTAACTGTTCAAATTCACATTTATCCCGTGTGGTGTTAGGGTCCCAAGGCGGTAGGTGTAGTGTTCCTCCTCCAGGTGTTGGGTGGTAACGGTTTGGCAGTGGTGAGGTCCAAGACCTGTATGTCTTTGATGGGGTAGGAGGGGGAGTTGAAGTGTTCAGCCACGGGACGGTGAAGTTGGTGGGTGCGGGTGTCCCAGAAATGTTCTCTGAAATGATCTGCAAGAAGGTTTCCTCTCTCCCTGATGTAGAGGAGACCGCACTGGGCGCAACGGATTCAGTAGATGACATTGGTCGCTGTAAAGGTGAATTTCTAATGTATGTGGAATGATCCATTCGGGCCTTGGCTGAGGTGAGGGGAGTGGTGTGGGTGCTAGTTTCACCCTTCCTTTGGTGGCAGTGAAAGATGCCAGGAGAGGGTTGTGGGCTGGTTGGGGGGGATGTATGGACCTGAAGAGGGGGTCATGGAGGGAATGGTCTTTACGGAATGTTGGCAGGGCTGGGCAGCGAAATATATCTCTGGTGATGGTGTCTGTTTGGAGGTGGCATCAGTGGCAGAATATGATGCGTTTATGCGGAGTTTGATGGGATGTAAGGTGAGCAACAGGTGGTTCTGTCCTTGTTGCGTTGAGAGGCGTGGCTTCAAGGGTGGTGGTGTGTGAAATGGAGGTGTTGAACCAGAGGGCACTGTCAACCACGTGGGAAGGCAATTTGTGATCGTGGAAGAAGTAGACCAACTGGCTCTTTCTGAGGTGAAATTGGTCATCCTGGAAACATATGTGCTGGAGGTGGAGGAATTGGGTATAAGGAATGGCGTTCTTACACGAGATAGGGTTGGAGGAGATATAGACGAGATACATGTGGGAGTCGGTGAGCTTGTAGTATATGTCTGTAATTAGTCAGTTGCCAGAGTCGGTGATGGAGAGGTCCAGGAAGGTGAGGGAAGTTGCCAAGAGGATCCGGATAAATTTGAGGTCGGAGTGGAAGGTGTTGGTAAAGTTGGTGAGCAATGCAACCTCCTCGTTGGAGCACCAAGTGAACCCAAACATTCATCAATGTAGCAGAGGAACAGGTGGAGGATGGTGCCTGTGTAATTGTGAAAGATGGACAGTTCCGCGTATCTAACAAACAGGCAGGCATAGCTAGGTCGTATGTGGTGCCCATGGCTACCAGCGTCAATAGAGGAAGTGGGAGAATTGGAAAGAGAAGTTGTTGATTGTGAGGACCAGTTCAGCCAAGTGGATGCGGATGTCGGTGGAAAGGTACTGTTTGGGATAGTGTGAGATTAAGAAATGGAAGGCTTGCAGACTTCTGTCATGGCAGGTGGATTTGTACAGGGACTGGATGTCCATGGTGAAGATGACGCGATGGGGTCTAGGGAAACGAAATTCTTGGAGGAGGTGAAGTGCATAGGGGTGTCACGAATGTAAGTGGGCATTTCCTGAACTGGGAAGAGAGGAGTGTGTCGATGTAGGAAGAGATGATTCGGATGGGACAGGCTCAGGATGAGACAATATGTCGACTGGGGCAGTCAGGTTTGTGATTCTTAGGAAGGAGGTAGAATCGGGGAGTGCGCGGTTCACGGACAATGAGGTTGAAGGTTGTGGATGGGAGATGCCCAGAGGTGATGAAATTGTGGTTGGTCTGGGAGATGATGGTTTGGTGAGGGGAGGAGAGTTTGTGATCGTGGTCTGTAGGAGGAGGTGTCTGCGAATTGGTACCTGGCTTCAGCTTTGTTCCTCTGCCCGACTCACAAGCCTAATTCCTGATGAATGGCTTATGCCGAAATCGTCCATTCTCCTGCTCCTCGGATGTTGCCTGACCCGCTGTACTTTTCCAGTACAACACTCTCCACTCATTCATTATTGCTGTCTCATTTCACACGACCAGGTCCATGCTGTCTGTTTGATTCTAATGAGCACTGTTCTTATGGACTGCGACAAAATCTGCCAATCTGAAACAAAAACAGAAATTGCTGTAAAATCACAGGTGAGCTGGCAGCATCTGTGCAGATGAATCACAGTTAACGTTTGACATCCATTGGGTCCGTCTGTCCACAGATGCTGCCAGACGTCCTGAAATATTCCAACAACGCCTGTTTTTGTTTGATTTTCAAAATCAGCAATTTTTTTGTTTTTGTTTTCTTGTTTTCTGCCAATATGATTTGGCTAAAGATTATGTTAAAGGTTTTAAATATGACTGTGATGGAACGGCCAGATTCCACCAGCTGGCTCCTTTTATTTGGTTCACGTGACCAATGCCTTTCTACTTGGTCACCGCGCCCTACAGCGGCACTGCATACAAATTGACAAGACTGTGGCATTCTCTCGGATTGGTAATCAGGAGCGAGATTGATTGAAATTATTGAAAACTTAAGATAAACAGATAAAATACGGGATATAAAACGGGAAAATGAAAGGGAAAGAGAGAACGGCGAATGATAATTTTTTGACAAAACTTAAATATAATTGCTCAAGAATCAGAAAGTGCCTTCATCTGCAAACATACCATAATATGGAATGTAATTTTTTGGACAACCAATGCAAGTAGATCTTAGCAAAATCTTAGTTTAAAAGTCTTGCTGCAGCTGTTTCGGTTATAATGAAATGCACACATGGAATTCAGTGCTGTAATGATCTCCTAAAATGGAAAAGGAAATCCTTGTCTTCGAGGATACGTGGGGAATGTTCATTGACTCATCAGTGTAACATGTGTAAACTGTGCAACATGAAACCAGTTCAACATCTATTTTCCCGGAATTTAACGCAGGGCACATGGGAAACGTTATCCATCTGCTGAAAAATCACCTTCGGCTCTCTCTCCACATATGTTTCTTCACGTTTTAGATACTTGCAGTATCTTTGTTGATCAAGGAGTCATTATCCAGAAGAGGTAGTTTCTCAATCCACAAACACGGGTATTTTCCCATAAACTTAGCTTTGCTCAATATCACCTTCTGTCCGTATTCCTCAACACGACGACAAATTAAAGCTGCTCCATGTGAGGCTCAGAATTGAAACTTCTGCACAGCACACCCACTATACTGAAACAGAGATACAGTGCACTGGTCACCTTCAGCACAGGAGCAACACATTAATGCTTACCTCCACATTCCTGGTTTTACCTTAACGTTTGGGAAACCGAGTTTCTCTGATTCCATTGCTAGTAACGGGGATTATATGATCATCTTCACCAGTGGTTCAGTCCCTGAGTGAGGAAAGTGGTGAGGTACTCATTGTAAAGATGGGTAGATTGATGAAATGTACAATTTCATCTTTTGCCTTCACTAACCCATGAGCTTTTGATTTTGTTTTGCATCTGTAGAAATCTTAAAATCTTCATCTTGAACAGACTCAATGACAGATCTCCATTGTGTCTCTGGCATCGAATTTCAAAGTGTAAACCCCCTCTGAATTCTTCCACCGCAGTCCGCTGTTTGGGAAGTGTTCCTGTTGTGGGAAATGCACTTCCCCGTGTGTCACGTGCTGCTCCCAGCATGCGCTCTGGTACTGCACTCATTTTCCTTCTGACACTTGCTCACTGTGTTGCTGTGATCATACAGTGACTTGGTGTCGCACGACCCAGGAAAATGATACAGCTCAAGGTTTTTGCATTGTTGAGTTCAATTGTCAGTTTAGCCTTATTTCGGATTTTGAAATTGTCTGTTCTGTTCACAAGTGCGTGTCAAAAACATCTGAGCGGAAATTAGGTGTTCTGAATAATGATATTGAGCACTATCCACTCTCCTCCAGTCTGGAAAACAATTCCTGACAGGCAGTTTAATAGACAATAGACAGCAGGTGCAGGAGTAGGCCATTCTGCCCTTCGAGCCAGCACCACCATTCATTATGATCATGGCTGAACATCCTCAATCTGTATCCTGTTCCTGCCTTATCCCCATAACCCTTGATTCCACTATCCTTAAGAGCTCTGTCCAACTCTTTATTGAAAGAACACCTCCTGCTGTCTCGGGTTCTTCATTCCGTTGACTTCAAATCTGCACAGAATTCAATAGACCTTGTTACATATTCATTTCCTCATTTTTGTTCAGATCACTGTGTGCATAGTGTGACAGTGGGAGTGCACTTGCCCCACAACCCAGGGGTCAGACCATCATCTTGGAACCATACTGTGTTATTTCTCATTTCACAAACAATCGGGAGAAATGTCTGCTGCTCTGCATAATTTATGCATTTCAATTATTGATAAGGTCATAGCCTACCCGATGCCTCTGACGAGGTGGCCGAGAGGTTAAGGCGATGGACTGCTAATCCATTGTGCTCTGCACGCGTGGGTTCGAATCCCACTCTCGTCGCTGTCATCAACGGCTTTCAATGGTGCTGTTTTCAGATGATTGAAACTGGAACTCCAATTGTCAGTTTATATGCATTGACGCGATTACAAAATCTCAAAGAATAGTTTGTACCTTTTAACTAAACTGCGTTGAAATGGAGGTTGCTTTGGGATAATGAAAAGAAACGCGATTTTCTTTTTCAAGTCAGTGCTGAGAACGTTTCTTCGTATGAAAGACATCCAGGAAAATCAAATACCGAGAGCTGCGAAGTGCATGTTTATGCAAAGGGATTCTTAATGAATGTTTTGTCAGATGAAATATGAAGGACGTTGAGGAGAAGTAATGCATCCTGGTGAGAAGAGCACAGCGAGACAGCACAAAATAATGGAGATATTTCAAAAGGGGCAGGGCGTGGGTTTAGGGGCACTGAGAACTAGCTGTAAACGCACAGTGGAGAATTGCCAATGTGGGTGCCGTGCATGGGCACGGAAAGACTTACACATTGGTCTCGCCCTCGCCCCTTGCTCTCGCCATTGATGAATGCTGGAAATAAGGCACAGATAAACACAAGATGTGGGAAACAAGCTCCCTCTCGTTATGCACACACTGGATGCATCACATTGAACCATGAACAACTGGAGAAATCAGCATGTTACCTGTAGTGAGTGAAACTAAACTGTGGATCAATAACCGCAGATTCATGCAACATAAACATGAAAAATGATTTAAAATGTAGTGTGTAGGTTTGCTCGCTGAGCTGTAGCTTTGATATTCAGACGTTTCATTACTTGGCTAGGTGGCGACCTCCAAGTGAAGCGAAGCTGTCGTCTCCTGATTTCTATTTGTATCTTTCTCCTCGATGGGGTTCCTGGGGTTTGTGGTGATGTCATTTCCTGTTCGTCTTCTGAGGGGTTGACAGATGGCATGTATATCTATGTATTTATTTATGGCATTGTGGTTGGAGTGCCAGGCCTCTAGGAATTCTATGGGGTGTCTTTGCTTAGCCTGTCCCAGGATAGATGTGTTGTCCCAGTCGAAATGCTGGTATTTTTAATCCGTGTGTAGGGCTACGAGGGAGAGAAGGCCGTGTCTTTTTGTGGCTAGCTGGTGTTCGTATATCCTGGTGGCTAACTTTCTTCCTGTTGTCTTACGTCGTGTTTGTGGCAGTCCTTGCATGGAATTTTGTAGATGACGTTGTTTTTGTCCATGGGTTGTACTGGGTCTTTTAAGTTTGTTAGTTTTTGTTTGAGAGTCTTGGTCGGTTTGTGTGCGACTGAGATTCCGAGGGGTCTGAGTAGTCTGGCCGTCATTTCTGAAACTTCTTTGATGTATGGTAAGGTGGTTAGGGTTTCTGGCTGTGTTTGGTCTGCTTGTCGTGGTTTGTTCTTGAGGAATCTGCGCACTGTATTTTTTAAGTATCTGTTCTTCTCGAATACGTTGTATAGGTGGTTCGCCTGTGTCTTCAGAAGTTCGTCTGTGCTGCAGTGTGTGGTGGCTCGTTGGAATAGTGTTCTTATACAGCTTCGTTTGTGTGTGTTGGGATGGTTGCTGGTGTAGTTAAGTATTTGCTCAGTGTTTGTCGGTTTTCTGTATATGCAGCTTTGTAGTTCTCCGTTGTCCTTTCTTTCTACTGTGACGTTCAGGAATGCGAGTTTGTTGTCGGTTTCTTCCTCCTTGGTGAACTTTATACCTGTGAGGGTGTTGTTGATGATGTAAAATGTCTTTACTATCTTGTTTCGTTTTGTGATGACAAAGGTGTCATCTATGTAGCGGACCCAGATTTTTGGTTTGATTGTTGGTAGGGCTGTTTGTTCTAGTCTTTGCATTACCGCTTCTGCTATGAATCCTGATAGCGGAGATTCCATGGGTGCGCCGTTGGTTTGTTTGTAGACTATGTTGTTGAAGATGAAGTGGGTGGTGAGGCACAATCCACTAACTTCATGATGTTTTCGTTGGTAATGTGATTGATGGTTGTTGGTGCGTCTGTGATTGTCTCTTCTAAAAGTGTGGTAAGTGTTTCCTTTGCCAGGTCGATGTTGATGAAGGTGAACAGTGCTGTTATGTCGAATGAGATCATTGCTTCCTCTTCCTCCACTTTGGTGTTTTTGATGATTTTTAGGAATTCCTAGGTGGAGTGGATGGAGTGCTGCGACTCTTCTGTGAGGTATTTCAGACTTGCGTGTAGTTCTTTGGCCAGTCTGTATGTTGGTGTTCCAAGTAATGAGACTATGGGTCTGAGCGGGGCTGCCAGTTTATGGATTTTTGGTAGTCCGGTTCGACTTGGGCAACACATTGATCCTGGGACAGTCTAAGCAAAGACATGCCAGAGAATTCCAAAAGGCATGGCACTCCAAACACAATGCCATAAACAAACACATAGATCGAAATGCCATCGATCAACCCCGCAAAAATCAAACCGGAAATGGCATCACCACAAACCCGAGGAACCCCATCCAGGAGAAAGATATATAGAAAGTGCTAGACAACAGCTTCGATTCACTTGAAGGTCGCCACTGATGATGTTACCTCGCTACGTAATGAAACGTCTGGATATCAAACCTACAGCTCAGCGAGCAAACCTACACCCTAAACCTCAACCTGAGCTACAAACCTTCACAAACCTTGCGATTTAAAGTGTCTTTATACGGATATCATGAATAGACTTTTCGTTATAATAGCCGTCTGGTTGAAAGAAAAAGACACCACATTTCAAGATGGATGACAACGTTAGCAATTTAGTTTTGAAATTGAGATCTATTTTATCATTTTACACAGAGAACAAGTTCATTTTAAATAATGCTAACCACATTCTCTCACCTGGAATAAAAGTGTGATTTCAATATAAACATTGTCCTTGCATAGTCGCAGTTACTCAACATGAAAAATAGGATGTAATTTTTATTAAGCATACATCAATTAGCACCATTATCTTACTTCGGATTGACTGCAGTATGCACATGCTAAATAAGGTATAAGGAAGAATGACTTTTGGAAATAATGATTCGGTGGTGACTAAAAATAATATTATGTTCTCATGATGCGGATATTCCACCAATGGCTCCAGTGGTAGAAATGTTCAGTGGGCAGTATTTCTATGATGGTATAGAAGTATGTGAGGTGCCAGGGATGGGAGTTCCCACTTCATCTGGAACAGCGTCTTTTGATGTGGACCAGGGAGCATTGTGACATCAGTCTGGGAGTTCCAACCACACATGGAGCAGCTTCTATTGACATGGAGCAGTAGGGAGCATTGGGAGATCCGAATGCAAGATCTAACCTCATTTGGAGCAGCTTCAGTTGGCATGGAGCAGGAAGCTTTGCGAGATCCATCTGGGATCTCCACTCTCACCTGGATCAGCTTTTAATGACATGTAGCAGCAGGGAGCATTGGGACATCAGAGTGATAGATCCAACCACAAATGGACTGCTTATATTGATATGGAGGAGGGAACATTGGGATATCAGACTGGGAGCTCCAACCTCACAAGGATCAGCGTTTAATGACATGTAGCCGCTGGGAGCATTGGGACATCAGAGTGGTAGGTCTAACCTGAACTGCACCACTTCTACTGACATGGAACAGGGAGCATTGGGACATCAGAGTGGTAGGTCTAACCTGAACTGCACCACTTCTACCGACATGGAGCAGGGAGCATTGGGACATCAGACTGGGAGCTCCAACTTCAAGTAGAGCCGCTTCTATTGACATGGAGCAGCAAGGAGCATTGGAACGTCAGGTTGGGAGCTCCAACATCACCTGGAACAGCTTGTATTTACATGGAGGAGGAGGGAGGATTGGGACATTGGGCTTTGGGAAAAGATATTCAACTATTTTAATCTAAAGTAAAATATGTTTCAACACCTCAGATGTTAATTGATTTATGAAGAATCTTTCCCGGAAAAATAATTAATTCTTTAGATAGTAAAGACAAGTCCTGCAAATATTCAACTCAGGAAAACGCATTGGTACAGAGAGAAATGGGAGTGTTGTTTCATGTCTTTGTCTTTTCTTTTCTGGCCGACTCTGGACTTGATTACATCACCGGAAGGACGTTTTCACTCATTTCCTGCAAGTACGGACAGGTCATTAACTTAATCTTAAACTGAAAATTAATGGGAATATGCGATGTTATGTTTAGGCTGGAGTTTACCTCAAATTATGGTGAAAACGCAGCAAAGTCAGTTGCAATTTCCAAGATCAGCAGTGACCTCATTGATTGGCTGATCAGATTGTGAATGGTCTTGTTTTTTAAGATAATTTGAAGTGAATGAATGATGGTGATTATCTTGGTTCTTTGTTCACCTTGTGACTGTTCCTGCTATTGCTCATGTCCTTGTTAACACCACAGCTCTGCCGCGTGTAAAATCTCAGCTGTGCATCTGGCCCGTGGTACAACCATTTGTATAGCTGGCTACGGATCAGGCGGTTGTAACTTCAACCTTTACTTTGCACAAGCGCATTGTGGAGATTCATCACACATCCAACCTACTCATTTTTGTTATGCTGAGGTGGGTAATATTTGAAATTTTCATCTCCACGAACGAAAATTCTTTCACTGTCTTCGACCAGTTAAAAATTACCAAGAGCTGTCAGAGTAAAAATCACACAGCACCAGATTGTATCGAACAGAGTTATTTGGAAGCACCAGTGTTCCATGCACTGTTTCTTCATCAGGTGTTTGTCAACTGTTGGAATCTAAAATGGCTCTGTGTGATTATTAAATGTATCCACCCAAGTCGAACACCAATACCTCCAAGTCATGGGTACCGTCGACACCACGAACGGTCGGTTAAAGTCCAGATGATCTTCCAAAAGATCGCGCATGTTGACACACACACGAAGTTTCTGCAGAAAAACACCCACCTGATGAAGGAGCGGCTCTCCGAAAGCTAGTGCTTCCAAATAAACTCGCTCGACTCTGCTCAGATATTGTGTAATTTTTAACTTTGTCAACTTAACTCAAACACTGACACTTCCATATCATAGAGAACATCAGTCATGTCCCACGTTGTCAGAGAAGGCAATCCTGGAATAGCCCAATACATTGCTCATAGGCACGTTTCGTTTTCAGAAACCAGGCCACTCAGTTAAAGCGCAGAATACTAACCACTAGACCACCAGGGATGAGGGCAGAAGCAGTTGCACCGTTTCTTCATAACACAGTTTTTGGAATTATGTCACTGCAGATATGTTTCCCCTCAAAAATGAGTGAATTACCGTGTGTTTAGAGCACGGAAATGGGTCCCTTCATTTCATTTCCCAGTACTTGGTCTGTAAAACTGTAAGCTCTGACGTTTCACCTGAATGCTAATTTCTCTGTAACGTTTTAATCTCGTAAAACATAATAAATGGGATTAAAGTTTGAGATGGGAACTGAACCCCATTTTTACCCATAGACTGAAGCACGCAGACACATTTCCCCAAGTGTGACACAGGCCTCTGGAGAAAACAAGGAGAAAGTAAGATTTCATCGACTGGTCTGATGTTGTCCCATTTCAGAGCTCAACACCAATGTCTGGTTACAGCAAAGAAAGGAAGCATTCAGACCCTCCCGTCCCAGTGTTCCTTGCCCATTGTTTCCCTATTACTCTGTAGTTTATACTAACTTGGTCACTGCTCACGCCCGCTATTTCCTGTCCAGCCAAACGGTTTGCCTCAAGTTCTTGGAATAAAAAACAGGAATGGCCTATTTCAAGCACTTTTCTAGTTTTCACGGACATTGATATCACCACTGAGCAAGCACATTTCCAGCTCAGGGAGAAGGTCTCATCCTTTAGAAACTGAAATACAAAGATGATTGGATAGCCTCAGTATTGTAAACCAACCAACAAGACCGGAATAGGGCCGAGGGGATCACGCACAGAAGGATGGGAGAATAGAATGGCGAATCTCATGGTGTCCAGGGTGATGTTAATAGAAATCTTCCCTGGTCGTATAGTGATGAGGATTCAGTATTTCACTGTCATGGCTTGTTAAAGGTTAACGTTTACAGTAATCAATATGAAATACTGCCTGATATTTCGAAGTAGAATGATGTGCAGCAGACAGAATCGTTTCCCTGCATGAACTAATAAGAGAGTTCAGAAGAGCCGGGGAGGAGAAATGAGAGCCAGGAGGAGAAATTAGAAGTTGTTGGCGGATAGGATCAGGATTAACCCTCAGGCTTTCCATAGGTATGTCAGGAATAAAAGAATGGCGAGAGTTAAATTAGGGCCAATCAAGAATAATAGTGGGAAGTTGTGTGTAGAGTAAGAGGAGACATGGGAAACACTAAATAAATATTTGTCGACAGTGTTCACAATAGAAAATAAAAATGTTGGCGAGGAAGATATAGAGATACTTGCATCTAGACTCGAAGAGATTGAGGTTCACAAGGAAGAGGTATTAGAAATACTGCAGAGTGTGAAAATAGACAAGTCCTCTGGGCCGGATGGGATCTATTCTAGGATCCTCTGGGAAGCAAAGGAAGAGATTGCCGAGCCTGTGCCATTGATCTAGCAATCATTATTGTCTACAGGAATAGTGCCTGAGGACTGGAGGATAGCAAATGTGGTTCCCTTGTCAAGAAGGGTAGTGGAGACAACCCTGGTAATTACAGACCAGTGAGTCTCACTTCAGTTGTTGGTAAAGCGTTGGAAAAGGTTCTAAGAGATAGGATTTATAATCATCTAGAAAAGAATAATCTGATCAGGGACAGTCAGCACGGCTTTGTAAAGGGTAGGTCGTGCCTAACGAATCTTATGGGTTTTTTTGACAAAGTGACCAAGCAGGTGGAGGAGAGTAAGCAGGTTGATGTGCTGTACATGGATTTCAGCAAGGTTTTCGATAAGGTTCCCACAGTAGGCTATTATACAAAATACGGAGGAATGGAATTGTGGGAGACATAGCAGGTTGGATCAGTAATTGACTTGCTGAAAGAAAACAGAGTGTTGTAGTTGATGCAATATGTTCATCTTGGTGTCCAGTTACTAGCGGCATTCCGCAAGGTTCGCTGTGGGGTCCGGGGCTATTCGTCATTTTTATAAATGACCTGGATGAGGGCTTAGAAGGGTGGGTTAGTAAATTTGCGGACAACATTACGGTCGGTGGAGTTGTGCACAGTGACGAAGGATGTAATAGGTTGCAGAGAGACATAGATAGGATGCAGAGCTGGGCTGAGTGGTGGCAAATGGAGTTTAATGTGGACAAGTGTGAGGTGATATACTTTGGACGGAGTAATCGCAATGCAAAGTACTGGGCTAATGGTAAGATTCTTGGTAGTGCAGATGAGCAGAGAGATCTCGGTGTCCATGTACACAGATCCCTGAAAGTTGCCACCCAGATTGACAGGGTTGTTAAGAAGGATAACAGTGCTTTGGCCTTTATTAATAGAGGGATTGAGTTCTGGAATCAGAAGGTTATGCTGCAGCTGTACAAAGATCTGGTACGGCCCCATTTGAAGTGTTGTCAACAGTTCTGGTCACCGCATTATAAGAAGGATGTTGATGCTTTGGAAAGGGTGCAGAGGGAATTTTCTAGCATGTTGCCTGATATGGAAGAAACGTATTACGAGGAAAGACTGAGGGCCTTGAGGCTGTCCTCGTTTGAGAGAAGACTGAAAGGTGACTTAATAGAGACATACAAGATAATCAGAGGTTTAGATAGGGTGGACAGGGAGAGTCTTTTTCCAAGTATGGAGACGGCAAACACGAGGGTCATAACTTTAAAGTGAGGGGAGGTAGGTACAAGACAGAAGTCAGAGGTAGTTTCTTTACTCAGAGAGTAGTTAGGGCATGGAATGCTTTGCCTGTAACGGTGGTAGATTCGCCAAGATTAAGTGCATTTAAGTCGTCATTGGAGAGGCATATGGACGTACATGGAATAGTGTAGATGGGATGGGCTTCAGATTAGTATGACAGGGCGGCACAACATCGAGGGCCGAAGGGCCTGTACTACGCTCTAATGTTCTATATGCTGCAGATCCACATCAGCAATGTCATCTACAATTGCCTGACGTTCAATCAGTTTAAAACAAGAACGGAGGGGGCGTCAGGAAAACGGAAGGGGAATAGTGGTTTGTGAGAGTTAACTACATGCCTCGTGGAGCCAGGTTCAATGTAGATACTGAATATCGGTTTTCCTGTTTACCTTGGTATACTGATCACTACGGATCAATGACCCAATATTGTCTGCCCTTTGTGTGTTGTTCTTTGTACATTTCACCTCGGTTCAGTGCTCCGGGGGACCACGCTTTTTTAAATTTGGAACATTTTACACAGGTCGGTTTTGCAGCTTCATATTAAGGCCAACAATTTTAGGAACAGATAAACACCATTCAGACCATCAAGTCTGTTCCACTATTGAATGGTTTCATATCTGATCTGTTAACCTTGAACTGCACATTCTTGCGTTTCCCCATAACGCTTGATGTCTTTGCTGTTTGAAGATCTGCCGATCTCAGCCTCATTACACCTCATGACACTTCCTCAACAGCCTTCTGCTCCAAGAAAGTCCACTGATACGGAACTGTCTGAGAGAATAAATGCTTCTTCGTCTCTATTTTAATTGTGAGATCCGCATTCTTATACGAAGTTAAAAATCGCACAACACCAGGTCATAGTCCAACAGGTTTAATGGAAGCAATAGCATTTGGAGAGCTGCTCCTTCATCAGGTGGCTATGGAGTACACAGTGGTAAGGTACAGAATTTATAGCGAAAGGTTACAGTGTAATGTCACTGAAATTATACATTGGAAAAATACCTTGATTGCTTGTTAAGTCTTCCATCTGTTAGAATGACTATGTAAGGTTCATTTCTTTCTTATGTGCTTCGAAAAACTTTCTTTTGACAGTTACATTCTCAGGTGGACTTTACCAATTAGTGTCAGCACAGATAATATGTTGAAGGTGCTCGGCCCCTAGTGCTGCGTCTATACCATAATGTTTAGACTGATGCTCATCTTAAAAAAAAGAAGCTACAGGCAAAGGATGCCTTAAGACATGGTACATTGGTGAAGCTGAGCAGAGGCGACAGCAATGGAATGAGCGCTGCACATCAATCAACAGACAGGCGTTCCCCTTCCCAGTTAGAGAACACTTCAGTGATCCAGGACAGTCGACCTCGGATCTTCGGGTGACAATCCTCCAAGGCGGTCTTCGGAACAGGCAGCAGCTAAAAGTGCCCCCACAGAGACTGATAGCGAAATTCGGTACCCATGGTCATTGGGTTCATGTCACAGTACAGGTGATCCCATTGCCCTATCTACAAACAGAGACCCTCCTACACATGAGTGCGCACGCGCACGTGCAAGCACACACACACACACGCACACACACACACACACACACACACACACCCCTCCGTGGGGTGAATTTGTACTTGCAGAGTTACATTGTACTTTGCTCAAAAACTGCATGAATCCATGTAAGTCTCTGGGAACTCATTTTTATAAATTAGAATCATTCGAAACAATATGGAACGGACAGCAGCACATGGGGGTAGACACCAGTTGTTAAACTTCACCTGAGAATGAAACTTTAAAATAAAAAAGTTTTGCACTTTACGTATGAAAGAAGTGAAGCTCACATGGTCATTCTAACAGATCGGAGACTTAGCAAACAATCAAGGGAGTTTTCAATGTACAATTTCAGTTACGACACGATCCGAGTGAATCTCTGCTGCAACTTTCCCAGTGCGATCTCATCCCTGGACAATTCTAGCACTGAGCCGAATGAACATATTTCTATTCTGTAACAGCATCGGGGGTGGCTCTGCAGCATTTATTGCCTTCCGGTTTGGAGTCACGTGGACGCCAGATTAGATAAGGACGGTAGTTTCCTTCCCTCAAGGACGTCAGTGAAACACATGGGTTTTTCAGACAACGTATTCTTAATTCTAGGCATTTATTGCATTCATATACTATCATCGTCGTGGTGTGGTGAGAATCCAACTCTTCTCCTCAGAATATTACCTGGCTTTGCTGTGTTAACAATCCAGTGATAATACCACTAGGCTATCGCAGAAAGCCCTCATGGGGGATCTTTTCCAATAGAGTCTCTTTTCCCCAATTATTCCTTATGCCCTTTTATTGAGCCTCACACTCCAATAATCTTTTGTCCATGTCAGTAAAAGCTGCTAAAAGAGAATTGATCTCACAGCCAAGGTATCCAAACGGATCGAATGATTTGAAGGTGCCAATGAAGAGATTGGGGCAACAGTGAGTGCAAAGGCACAGACTGGATGGTATCAACGTGAAAGTGTATGTTAGATTGTGCAATGCCTCAGTCAAATGGGATGAGGGACGGAAAAGAGAGTTAGGGAGAGTGCGAGGGAGAAACATCTTCGAGAACTTTTGGGTTTCAATCCTGATACATGAAACGTAGAAATATCAGAGAACAAAATTCGATGGAAAACAGATCATCACCTCGGGGAATATTATCTTGTAAAAACGATTAATTTCTGACCGTGTTACACCAAAAGTAAAACTTTGAGAGAACTGACCGCCATGCTGTGGATTTGAGCTGCGGTCGCTGCAATCACAACGCAGAATACGAACTACTAAACGGTTATAGCATTCCACAGACCACACTTGTAAACTGCAACCAGTATGGTAGCAGAGGAAATGTCAGGAAGAATGTACAATATCAGGACTTAGCGACAGGCATGTGGGAACGCAGAATGAACCGAATCTTTAACTTTAGCATCCCCAGAGGCTGTGGAGATTCCATGAATGAGAGTACAGGAGAATGGGATGAACAAAACTCTCCAACTCTTGGCAGAGTGCAGAATATTGTTGAAACGTATGCTTCAATAGCATTATATTTGAACATCGGCTACTTCATCACTTTGCCCACACAAGGCAGGACCAATTGCTGCAGGCAATCACACATCATTCCAGTTCCAGAACCGGAATCAGAGAAACTGTGTGAAGCATGCACGAAGATCCAATTGGAAACTGGGATGGAATAACGGGAGAGAGGAGCATGTATTTCCAAGGTTGGGACATCTCCTGGTCAAAAGCGGGGCGGAAGGGAATACTTGCCCCCATTTATAATATTATGACCATAAACAGTACATGTTGCTGAGACAGCCGATTGGCGCATCTTAAGCGTGTGGAGACTTTAACTTTGGGGTGACAATGTTCGAAATTTCATTTTCCTGTTTGGATCAGTGGTTTTGACATTGGCATCTGCTTTTGTTCGCATCAGCTCAGAATCAGCTTCTTGTTCCCAATAAATACTGCAACCTGGAGAAGGTGGTGTTGTGGTTATATAATAAACTACTCATCCCTGGGGACTCACACACGGAACTGGTAATGTTAAAGTTCGATGAATAAAACCTGGAATGAACGCCTGATCTCAGGAACAGAGAACATGCCTTTCATTTCCTGCAATCCCATTCATGCATGTCGCTTATAGGGGACGCTCCCATCTTTACCCAATCCTGCCTACTTGTGTCTCCAGGACCTGAACAAACTAGCTGACCCTTCATCCGAGAATGAAAACCGTGTGGGAAAGCAGGCCATTCAGCCCTTGCAGTCGACACAATCCCTCTGAAGCACATCCTATCAGACCCACACTCCATACCTATTCCATTCCCCTTCATTTCCAATGGCTGATCCCAGGAACCTTCACACCTACAGACTGTGGGAGGAAACTCAAACAAGCAAAGAGAGAATGTGCAAACTGCACACAGTCACACGAGACTGGGATCGAATCCATGTCCATCGAGCAGCGAGGCAGCAGCGAATCAGGATGAACAACAAATGCTGTCCTGACCAGCGACATCCACACCCTGTGGGTGTATCAGGAAGAATAAAAACACATTCACAACATGGACAACGGGACTTACGTCTGCGTGGACATGATTTGAACCAATAGTTCATCCTGGGTAGATACAAGGACACCGATATCACACAGAAACCAGGGCAATGAGGAATTCAATAACCTGCTGAAGTGGAAACTCATTTACTCAGTCAAACTGGGGACAGATTGTTCAACAATGCCGTGTGTGGGAAGGGCTCAATGAGCATAAGAACCTCCAGAGTAACCAGCAAGATTACATATCCCAGAAGGAGATCAATTAAACTGTCAACGCTGCTGTTAATCCAAATCAGCTGCCAGTTTCATTTCGTCGAAGTCATAGACACATACAGCCTTTCACTCCTACCAGCTCATACTGAATATAATAACAAACTAAACGAGTCGCATCTGATGGCTCTTGTAACTGCTGAGGGTTAATAATGCCCTTGTGATATTATTACTGCATTGTTAATATGAATGTCCAGATATAATTCTGTGGACGCGGGTTCAAACCCTGGCGTGGCAGATGCTGGAATTTTATTTAAACAAATACCTAGAGTCTAATGATGATGTTGAATCAGTAGATCTGATTCACTAATGCTTGATTGGGAAGGAAACTGCCATACCTATCTGGTCTGGCTGGTATGTGATTCCAGATCCATAATATCGTGGTTGATTCTGAACTTCTCTCTGGGCAATAAATTATGTAATAAGCATGAATGAATACCTTTGTTAATCCCACTGATAGTTTCCAATTCATTTATCGATTCAAATATCCTGTAAATATTGTAAATGTACTTTCATTCATCACTGCCTCAGGAAGTGAATTGCACACCTAAACCATCCTCTGTTAAAAAAAAAGCCTCTCATGTCTTATTTTAAATCCCTCTTTTCACTTTAAACATTTGCCCTCTCGTCTTGAAGTGCTCCCTCCTTGGAGAAAAGACAGTTACAGTTAACTCCAGCCGAACTCTCAATAATTTATAAATTTCTATCAGGTCGCCTTTCAAACTCCAGTGCTCGAGTGAAAATATTCTCAGCCTATCCAGCCTTTCGTTATAACACAAACCTTCCCCACTACCAATATGCTGATACACGTCTTCTAAACCTACTCCAGCTGAATAATTTCCTTGCTATTACTGGGCGGCAAGAACTGGACACAGTATTCCAGAAGAGGCATCACCCAATGTCCTATTCAACTTCAACATAACGTACCAACTCCTCCGCTCAAAGGACTGAGCAACGAAGGCAAGATGACATTTTTTAAACCATTCTGTCTATATATGAAGCAAATTAAAATGAATTATGTACTTGCAATCCTGGCCTCTGTGTTCCACAACACGATGCAATGCCCGATCATTAATTGTATACGCATACTAATATTTGTTGTAGCAAAATGCAATACCTTCCATGTATCCAGATTGAACTTCATGTGACATTTTTCAGCCCAAAGACGCAATGGATTAAGATCCTTCTGGAACCTTCGATAACCTTCTTTGCATCTCCAATTCTGCTGTCCTTTGCAAGCTTATGAACCATGGCTTCTATGAGTTCTATTGTTTTCTCATACAGGTCAACGATTTTTACTTATTTGTCGTGGCCATCATTTAGCTGTTTGCAAATCAGGTAACAATTATTCATGTACTTAACCATGAGGAAGAAAGCCGTAGATTGCAGGGAGATTGGAAACAATTGGCAAGAAAATGTGCTGAAAGGAATTCAATCCAGTGAAGTGGGTGATAATGAATTTGAGGATGCACAATGAGAAAAGTGTGAAAACTGAGTGGTTTAAAGTAATAAAAGAGAAATTATAGAGGACATTCACGAATGTTTGAAGGTGACTGGATAAGGGATCAATTGGTCTCGATGATCTTGACCGCAGGTGGGAATATAAGAGCAGGAAAACGATGCTGGAACTTTAGCAACGGCCTATTCAAGATCAATAGACAGGGGAATCAGATGGACGGAAGTGCGTACTGCAGGTGCTGGAAATCAGAATCAAGATTAGAGTGGTGCTGAAGAAGCACAGCAGGTCAGGCAGCATCCGAGTTGCAGAAAAAAATAACGTTTCGGGCAAACGCCCTTCATCAGGAATAAAGGTGGGAGCCTCGTGGGTAGAGCGATAAACGGGAGGACTGGGTCTGGGAAGAATTTAGCTGATAGTGCAAGAGTTGGATAGAGATGGGGTTAAAGGAGCTAGGTCGGAGAAGAGGGTGGAACGGATAGGTGGAAAGGAAGATAGACAAGTGGGACAGGTCAGTAGGATGGTGCCAAGTTAGAAATTTGGAACACGGATAAGGTGGCCGTGGGGAGATGAGAAAACTGGTGAAGACCACGTTGATGCCCTGGGGTTGAGGGTCCCGAGGTGGAAGATCTGGCGTCTGGTGGTGAGTGAATGGCGGTGGAGAAGACCCAGGAACTGCATGTCGTTGGGAGAGTCGGGGGACGTGGTAATTGATGTTTTTGGTCATGGGGCGTTGGAGTTGAATGTTGCAGGTTCTCTGGAAATGTTCTCTGAAGCGCTCTCCGAGAATGTACCTGTTGGCCCCAATGTAAAGGAGACCGCATGGCGAGCCACAGATGCAATAAATGACATGTGTGGAAGTGCATACGGATATTTGATGGATGTGGAAGGCTCATTGGAGCCCTGCAAAGATGTGAGAGGGAAGATGTGGGTGCAGGTTTTCCAATCCTGTGGTGGCAGGGGAAGGTGCCGTGAGGGGAGGGTGGGTTTTTGGAGGGCGTGGACTTGACTAGGTCGTCGTGGAGGAAAGATTCTTTGTGAAAAGTGGATCGGGGTGGGGAGGGAAATATAATTTTCCCTGTCACTGCAGGAATTGCAAAACCTGCACCCACATCTACCTCCTCACCTCTGTCCAAGGCTCTCATGGAGGCTTCCACATCCATCAAAGTTTCGCCTGCACTTCCACACATTCCATTTCTTGTATACATTCCACCCGATGCGGTCTCCTCTAAGTTGGAGAGAGGAGATGTGTTCTCACACAATAATTCAGAGAATATCTCCAGGATACCCGCAAGAATAAACCCCAGTGCCCCATGGCCAAACATTTCAACTCCTCTTCCAACTCTCCGGAGGACATGAAGGTCCTGGGCCTCCTGTGTCGCCACTGCCTCACGACCCGATGCCTGGAGGAAGAAAACATCATCATCTGCCTCGGGACACTTCAACCCCTTTGCATCAATTCGGACTTCACCCGTTCCCTCATTTCTCCTCCCCCTACCGTACCCCAGTTCCCACCTTCCAGCTCAACTCCGTCCGCCTGACTTGTCCCACCTGTGCATCTTCATTCCCACCTATCCACTCCACCTACTTCTCTGACATTTCATGTTCACCCCACACCCGCATCCACTTACAGCACTCTCAGCTACCTTCTCCCCAGCCCCACCCCCTTCCCATTTATCTCTCCATCCCATGTGCTCCCAGTCTCATTCCTGATGAAGGGCTTTTGACTGAAACGTCCATTCTTCCTGATCCTCAAATGCTGCCGGACCTGTTGTGCTTCTCCAACACCACTCTAATCTTGAGGGGAGTCAGTTGATTGAGACGATTTTCAGATATTTTCTATTGTTAACCACAGGCTGTGGATGATAGCAGAACTTTAGCAACCACCAGTTTAGGGAACAGCTAAAGGAATGAGCACAAGTCTGGTCACCGCATACATCAACATTTTTCTTAAATTTGTAAGATAAAAGATGGAAGGCTGAAGTATGCAACTTTGCCCATCAAGGCCGTTTCACTAATGAGTTTCTCACTGATTCCTTTCCAAGTCAGGGTGCTATGGGCCTTGGAGGGGAACTTGAAAACGGTGGCGTTTTGTTGCATCTTCCAACCTTGTCCTTATCGTCACTACAGCTGTGGAGCTTTGAATGTTGTCAAAAATGCCCGAATGACTTACTCCAGTGCATCTTATAGTTGGTGCACTCTGCTGCAATTGTGCCTTAGCGGTGAAGGGAATGAATATTGCAGGTGTTGAATAGGGTACACTCAAGTGACTGCATTGTCGTGGACGGTGTCCAGTTCCTTAAGTGTTATTGAAGTTACACCCATCTCGGCAAATGGAGAGAGTTATATTCCACGTCTCATTTGTGCCTTCCAAACGATGTAGGATTCACAGAACAATGAGTTGAGTTTATAATCAAAAAATGTCTCAAGAACATGTCATTGTTGTCAAAGTGTTTATGTAGCCAGTTTCTATAAGCTTTTCCCCCAAAATAATAGTTCTGTGGACGATTACACGGGGTAATTTGTTGACAGTAAAGTTATTGAATGTCAATGAGATATGATTAAATTATCATTTGTCAGAGTGATCATTACTCTATTTCGGCCTTGTGTGGACCAATCTGATTCCAGTCACTGTCTGATTTCAAGATCCAATTCCCGTCTGTGCTTGAAATTTCAACTGTTTCTTCTCATAAATATCTCCACCTGCCTTAATAATATGGAAGGACGCTGCAGGGGACAGCAGAGATTAATGAACATGTTGTCAACACTGGAGAAAATGGAGCTTCGTGGAATGATTAGTTCGGCTGGGATTATTCTCCTTGAAACAAAGGAGAGGGAGGGGAGCTCTATAATCACATAGTAACATTTATAAAGGTTCAATACTCATGGGATCTTGACAGGGTAGATACGGGCATGTGGTTCACCCTCTGCTATGAGGAGAGCACCAGAGGACATGAACTCAGAATTAGATATTGCCTATTTAATTCAGAAATGAGGAGTAATTTATTTGCTCAGGATCCAGTGAATCGGTGGAACTCCTTGCCGAAATGATTGTTGAGGCTGAGTTGTTTTGTATTTTCAAACTGTGCCAGACAGATATTTAACCAGAAAGATGATGAAGCTTTGTCATGGCAATGCAGGAGAATGGAGTTGAGGATTATCAGATCAGCCATGAGTTCGTTGAATGGTGGAGCCGACTCAATGGGCTGAATGGCCGACTTCCAATCCTACGTCATTTGGTCTAACGCCTTATTTTATTGATGCCTTTAGAATTCTGAGGGGATGGGATGAGGTGATAGAAAAGGTTTCTCAAACTGATCAGACAGATCAGGAACGAAGCTCATAAGTTCATGAACGAGAAATGTGCTGTGGCCTGGAGACAACAAATGGCACTGGGCACACCACAGATGGGTATGTGCAGATGTTGTGATTGCTAAAGAAAATTGGTAGATCTAATATTGTTGCCAACTTGGTGATCACGCCGGATGATGGATCGCGGTATGATTCACACAGCAAAAGGTTGTGAAAGAATGAATGATTCCTTTCATTGGAAAAGTTTTCTGTGGTTCCAATTCAATTGACTGTTTAAAATACTGATCAGAACTTTGTGTGGAGTATTACAGTAAAATTTACAAGCCCACTGGATAAACTATTGCAGCCGATCTCTCCTTATTTGTTCACCGTTCTTTCGATGTAAATTCATAGAAGGTCAAGATGGAATGAAAGGAGAATAGAAACACTTGCCCTCCTTTTCATTATCCCAATGTAACTTACAACAGAACCATATTGCTCTACTTCGACTTTGATGAGGTATCGATTTATCACAATTCTCCGGTGCAATGAAGGGCAAGAGCAAGATTCTCCATCCAAAGTATCCTAAAGATGCGAGGCACAAAGGGAAACCACAGCTGCGTTTCATAGAAGTAAAAGCCAGAGTCGGATTCAAATCCACACAAGCACAATGGAAGAGCAACCCGTCGCCTGAACCCCTGGGAGACTACAGCCCATTGCAAAGGCGCTCACATGTGACCCCATCTAGATCACATATGGTGCACCGAGTGAATAAGAAATTCCCTGAGCGGAATCGAATCCACACCATTAAGTTTCTGCTTTCAGCAGAATAATAATACCAGCAAAATCCAAGGGATTGACCTCGTCCTTGGAAGTAATACCTTGTCCTTGATTTATTTCGAGTCAGAACTGTCTCAGAATGACCCAGCAAACATGAAATTCGCGTCACATTCACACGCACATTTCGTCGTGACGCATAATTTCTTCAGACAGTTCCTCTCTAACGTGAAGAAGTATATATGGAGAGAGAAGTGAAGGTGATGTTTGACCTCGATGGTCTTTCTCATATGGCTGAACCTGAAATGGGTAAAATTACCGGAAATGCAGTGTTGTTCGTTTCATTTTATTAATTTTGCTGCAACTTCACTCTGTTCATTCTAATGATCTGAATTGAATTGGATTTATGTGATTGGAACGTTAAATGTTGCATTCAATTTTGCTCCGAATTTATTTCAGCTTAAAGAAAATACTGATGAGAAAAACAGAAGGTTAAACGACAAAACAGGATGCCAGTTTTGATGCTCAGTTTCTTTGGCAGATTTCAGTGGGTGTCAAATGAACCCAACATTATGGCGATTGTCCTCCCACCTTTAAGGCACGGGATTAAAGCAGGAAATCGATCTCTAAGAGACGGGTCACTTCCTATTCATTATCGAATAGCTTTCCTTGACAATATACCAAATCTGCTCAGTTCCATTTATAATGCTTCATGTGGAAAATTAATAGAAATCTTTCAAAACTCTGTGGTTTTTTTGCTGAATCTTACTCAGCTGCAGACGTTTCCGATATTTCTTTGCATTTGAAGTCGTCCAAATTAGATATTGTTTCCTCGCACCTTCTACCCCCCACACCCCACTTTTACACTTTTACCTGGCCACAGGCTGTCTCTCTCCTGGTGAAACTCACTGCTTGTGCTCTCTAAATGTGCCTTTCCAAATATTTTGGAAACACATTCGCTGAGTGACAGAAATTCTGCTCCCATCATTTATTTGTCCTACATCTATGGTTTTGAATGCCTGACGTTCAGAAATATACGAACTTGAAAGAGTGAATTTACCACATATTTACTCTCGCCAAACCTCAAATACTCTGGAAATCTTCCATTCGGTTTTCCTTGGTTCAGTGTCAAATTTTCCAAAACACAAATAAATAAAATTCCATCCCCCATCCCCACGAAACGCCGTCAGCATGTCTCTAATGTCTTAACGGGCCAGTAAACGCTGGCAGTGTCCTCTCTGATAGAATCACAGATTCCCCCTACAATGCAGAAAGTGCAGTTCAGCCAATCGAGTCTGTAGGGAGACTCTGAACAGCATCTCAACCAGACCTAGCTCCTGTCTCTATCCCCGCAGGCCTCTGGCTTGTGATTTCAAATAAACCTGTTGGAATAAAACCTGGCATCGTGTGACTGCTGACGATATCACTGCGTTACCCATGGCTAATTCACTTAATTTACTGAATTCACTCCCTGGACACATCAGCGCAATTTAACATGGCCAATCTACCAATCCTACAGATTAACAGCAGTTGGAGCCACTGAGCAAATGTGCCATCACATTGAACACTGTCTGTATCACTTACACATTGGTAACACAGCCGAGTGAAAGCAAGCTGCGCCTATCAACCTGAATTCAATGCTTACAAACGCGGTTCTGCGCTGTTCAACCTCATTCGTGCTGCTGGAAATGTTTCTGCACTCAGATCTGAATGGGTTTGCTCTTTTCTTCCTCAGATTCCTGCTTTAAATAAACATATCAGTCAGGAACAACTCTATATAATGGTTTTCATTGCAACACAAACACAATGTGCAATTGGCTGAAGTTACGTGTTTGCACTGTCACTGACACTCTCTCTCCCCAGGAGCTGCAGACCTTCCCCACGCTGATTCAGACAAAACTGTCCTTCCTGAGACATGTCCCATTGAGAATGGAAGGCCAGGCATTAATAACCTTCACTGGGGAACAGAGCGACAGGTTTAAAACCTTTACAATGCCCCCAGCGGAGAATTGAGCCCTGTGACAGGTGGGAACACTAACCACGATACTGTGGAGGACAACAACATCGAAGGAGGCCCTTCAGCCTGTTGTGTCCACACTTGTCAATCACAACTGCTTAACGACCTGAATCAAGTATTCCATCGTTTAGCCCATAATCTTGCATGTTTTGGCATCACAAATTAACATCTCAATTTTTTTTAAGGTTAGAATGGTTTCCGCCTCTCTGATCCTTTCCGCAAATCTACTCAAACTTTTCTGCCTTTTCCCGAAATCTCTTGGCCGCAGTGTTCGATCTCTCCATCAATAAGAAACGCTTCTTTCAGTCTATCCTATCCATATCCTCAGTATTTAGTACATCTCAGTCATGTCTTCTCCAATCTCCTCTGCTCGGTGACAGACAACCCCAGTCTGTCCAATCTCTCCTCACAACTGAATCTCTTCAGCCCAGACAATATCCCAGTGAATCTCTACTGCAACATTCCCAGTGCGATCACATCCATGCAGTACTCTGAATTGCAGAACTGCACACAGTAATCTAGCTTGAGCCAAATGAACTTTTTTTCTATTCTGTTACAGTATGAGGGCGTCGCTGGCTCGGCAGTATTGATTGGTATCCCTAATTGCACAGCGGACAGTTGAAACTCAACCATATTGTAGTGAGTCTGGAGTCACATGGAGGCGCGAGCAGGTAAGAATGGCAGTTTCATTCCTTAAATGACGTCAGATGTTTTTTCAACAATTGAACATGGATATATAGGAGTTATTAGATTCGTAATTCTAGATATTTATTGAATCCCAATTTTACCACCTATCATGGTCGGAGTCAAACCCAGGGTCCTGGTGTCTGAATCAACAGTTCAGTGTTCAGTGGGAATAGCGCTCGGGCATTGCAGAAAAGCAGTGAAACTGATCTTATCCAATGAATTCGCTTTTCCCCGATACTGTTCTGTGCCATTTTCCTGAGCTTGACCCCACCCCCCCCAACCCCAATAATATCTGGTCCATATCAGTAAAAGCTGCTACATGAGTATTGATCTCCCAACAGTGGTAACCAAATGGATCAAATGGTCTGCAGATCCCGATGGTGGGGTTGGGGCACGTTAAACCAGCAACAGTGACCCCAGCCACACAGACAGATCGGTATCAATGGGAGAGTCTGTATTAGATTCTGCAATGCCTTAGTGAAGTAGGAAATGACTCCGTAAACACATGATGAAAGAGCAGCGCTCCTAAAGCTAGTGCTTCAATTAAACCTGTAAGACCATAACCTGGTGTTGGGTCATTTTTAACTTTGTACTCCATAGTCCAACACATGCATCTCCAAATAAATGAAATTGGGGTATGTGATGGAAAGTTCGGTTAGTGATCGTAGGAGGGAAGAAATCTCTGAGAACGGGTGGATTTGAATTCTGACATATGAAACGCAGAGATGTGAGCGAGCAGAGCTTGAAGGATAAAAATCACCTTGGAGAAAATCAAAACTTTAAAACAACTGATTCCTTTGTGTTTCACAAAAGACTGGGACACATAGAGTATTTGCTGCCATGATTCGGATTCGAGCTGCGGTTGCTGCGGCCACAATGCGGAATACTAACCACTATACAAACACGGCAACCCACAGATGAACACACTACCCTCATGCAATAAATACAGTATCATAAGGAATGTTCGGCAGAGCACCAAGTGCACGATATCAGTGCTTAGCGAACAGTAGCAGATATGTGGGAACTCAGAATGGTCTGACCGTTTAACATCGGTTTCCCCCAGTGGCTGTGTTGATTCCATCATTAATGTGTTGAGGGCTGAGAGAAAGAGATTTCTCCAAAACATCAAAGACTCCGGGGACAGTGCAGCTTTTGTTACCTGCACATTCGCCAATATCATTTATTCTATCCGTTGCTCCCAGTGCAGTCTCCTGTACATTCGGTAGACTGGGCGCCTCTTAGCAGAGCGCTTTATGGAACATCTCTGGGACACCCGCACCAATCAACCACAGCCCTGTGGCCCAACATTTCAACTCCCCCTCACACTCTGCCGAAGACATGGAGGTCCTCGGCCTCCTTCACCGCCGCTCCCTCACCACCAGACACCTGGAGGAAAAACGCCTCATCTTCCGCCTCGGAACACTTCAAACCCAGGGCATCAATGTGGACTTCAACAGTTTCCTCATTTCCCCTTCCCCACCTCACCCCATTTCCAAACTTCCAGCTCAGCACTGTCCCCATGACTTGTCCTGACTTGTCCTACCTGCCTATCATCTATTGCACCTATCCATTCCACACTCCCCCCGACCTATCACGTTCATCCCCTCCCACATTTAACTATTGTACTCTATGCTACTTTCGCCTCACCCCCACCCTCATCTCACTTATCTTTCCACCTTTCAGGCTCTCTGCCTGAATTCGTGATGAAGAGCTTTTGGCCGAAACCTCGATTTTACTGCTCCTCGGATGCTGCCTGAACTGCTGTGCTCTTCCAGCACCACTAATCCAGAATCTGGTTTCCAGCATCTGCAGTCATTGTTGTTACCAAGCTTTTGTTGAAATGTATACTTCAATAGCAATGCAGTTTAACATCGGTTACTTCACGAGTTTCCCCACACAAGGCAGTAACCACTGCTGCCACATAGTCCCAGTTCCCAGCCCCAGAATCAGAGGAACTGAGTGGCGCAGTCGCAAATAACCAACTTGAAATCAAGATGGGAATGAGGTTGCAGAGATACTCGATGACTCAAGTGACTCAACCGGAGAATGCACGGTGTTTGTACGATGGTTGAGAGGTGCAAGCAATTCCGAGGTTGGGAGTGCTCCTGGTCAAAGGCGGGGCAGAAGGGAAAATCTGTTCCCGTTTATAATAACAGCAATCTACAGTGCATCTTACTCAGACAGCTGAGTGCCACAACTGGAGCGTGGGCAGCTGGTTTGAAGTTTATTTACCCACTTCCCTGGAATGAATTGCTTTCACCATTTTTATTTCCAATTGTTTAATATCTCCCTGCAGTCTGCGGCTTTCTTCCTCATGGTTAATTGTATGATCTGCACACTGGCAAATCACGGCCACTATAAGTAAATATGAATCATTGATCTATATGAGAGAACAGTGGAACTCACTGCAGGCATGCTTCGTAGGTTTGCAGACGACGCCAATATTTATAGACAGTGAGGAAGATTATCTTAGTTTCAAAAGGATCTCAATCCAATGAGTCGTTGGACTGAATAATGTAACATGGAGTTCAATCTGGATAAATGGAACGTATTGCATTTTGGTACAACAAAAAGAGTATGGCTTTGCGTATGTTGGAGAACAGGGAAGCTCGGTGAGCAGGTACATAATTGCTTGTAATTTGCATTACCAACAGACAAGATGGTTCAAAGGCATTTAACATACTTCCCTTCATTGCTCAGTCCTTTGTGTATAGTAGTTGGGACGTTATGTTGAAGTTTTGCAGGACATTGATGAGACCTCTTCTGGAATAGTATGTCCAGTTCGGGTCTCCCAGTTGTGGGAATGATATTATTCAGCTGTAGGAGGTTCACAAAAGGTATGCACGCATGTTGCCTGTGGAAGGTTTGAGTTATAATGAAAGGCTGGATAGGCTGAGACTTTGTTCAGACTCGAGATCGGGATGCTGGAAAACCACATCAGTTAAGGCAGCATCCGAGGAGCAGGAGAATAATTTTTTTTTGCGCAAGTGTCGTTCATCAGGCTCTTCCCCGAAACGTCGATTTTCCTGCTCCTCAAATGCTGCCTGATCTGCTGTGCTTTCCCAGCACAAGATTCTTGACTCTGATCCCTCATCTGAAGTTCTCACTTTCTCCTAGTTAAGACTGTTTTCACTCTAGGTTAGGGGTTTGAACGGCGACCTGACAGAGGTTTATGAATTGTTGAGAGACAAGTTTAGAGTTAACGATAGCGGCCTTTTCCCTGGAGGGGAATTTCAAGACGAGAGTGCATATGTTTAAGATGAAAAGAGAGAGATTTTTAAAAAAAGAGACATGTGCGGCATTGTTTTAGGGACGGTGTTTTACGTGTGTAATTAACTTGCTGAGGAAGTGATGGATGAGGGCATGTTTGCAACATTTAATGGACAATTAATTCCAAACATGAATGGGAAAGTGGGATCTTTAAAATAAATTTATTCATGCCGAGTACGTCAGTTATTTCCCAGAGGGCATTTCAAAGTCAACCACGGTATTATCCATCTGGAGTCTCCTCTGGGACAGAGCAGATGAATATGGCAGTTTGCTTCCCGAACTGGCATGAGTGAATCAGATGGGATTTTCCACACAACTGATTCAGGGCATCACGAGACTCTTCAATTCCAGGTGCTTATTGAATCCAAACTCCACCATCTGTCATGCCAGGACCTGAACTCTTTGTCCCCAAAATATTACCTGGGTTTTGGATTAACAACACAGTAATAAAACTACAAGGGCATTATCACCACTCAGCGGGTACAGGAGGGGCCAGACTGGAATGGGTTAGTTTGGCAGTATGTTCAGTATGGATCGGTTGGACTGACAGGCCTGTTTTCATGTTGTATGACTCTGATTGACGCGATGGAGCAGGCAGCTGGTTGGGATTAAATGCGCATTGACAGCATAATCGATCTCCTGATGGGATATGTAATCCTGCTGGAGTCTCCGGAGGTTGTTTTGCTCAGTGATCCCTTCCCACACACGGGACTGGTGAATGGTCTCGCTCCAGTCTTCCTGATTAAATGAGTTTCCATTTCTGTGTTTAATTGAATCCCTTCCAGCAGTTCCTACATTGCCTGCTTTCTCTGTGGTATCTGTGTCCCTTTTTCTACACAGGGTGAACGATCCTTTCAAATTGTGTCCACACAGATACAAATCCTGTTTTCCATGTTGTGAATGTGTTTTCATTCTTCCTCATTCACCCACAGGGTGTGAGTATCACTGGTCAGGACAACATTTATTCTTCGCTCCTCGTTCGTTCCTGTCTGGCTAGACCACAAACCCGGGTGTGATCCCAGCCTCGGGTGTTTGTTTGTGGGCAGTCCACACATTGTCTGTGTGTTTGCGATTTTAATTCTCCCTCTGACATAAGATGTGCCAGTTACAGGGATCAACAATGGGAAATGCAGGCTTATGGGACAGTGAATACCGTGGGGTCTGGTGGGATGCGCTTCGGATGTACTGTGTGGACTGGAAGGGCCGATTAGACTGCTTCCCCAGGCGGTGGAGATTCTTGAATTAAGGGTCAGCTCATGTTTTTCTGGTCCTGAGTATCTCGTAGGCAGGACTGGGTGAAGATTGTAGACTCCCCTGCATCAGGGATATGAATGAATGGGATTGCAGGAAATTAAAGTTATTATCTCTGTTCCTGAGGTCAGGCTTGTATTTCATGTTTTATTCGCCGAACGTAAACATCGCCGTTTCCGTGTCCCAACCCCCAAAGATGACAAGTTTAAAATATCATCCCAACACCACCTTCACCAGGTTGAAGTCTTGACTGTGTGGAAGAAACTGATACTGAGCTGATGCGAGCAAATGTAGCTGCCACCGCCAGTGTCGTAAACACAGATCCAAACAGCAAAATCATCTTTTAAACCCACCATTGCAAAGTTAAGGAGCCAACACGCTCCACTTGTGCCACTCAGCTGTCTTCGAAAGATGCGCCGGAAATAGCTCTGATAGTATAAACGGGGAAAACCTTTCCTTTGAGCAGGAGCACACTCAACCGAGGAATTTCTTGCGCCACTATACCATCACAAAAGGACAGGACGCTCACCTGTTGCTTCACTGGAGCCAGTGAGTAACCCCGCGCACACATTCCCATCCCCATTTCCGGTTGGATCTGGGCGACTGTGCCGATGTTAAGCTAAAATGCTCTTGAAGCATATATTTCAACAATATCCTGTACTGTCCCCCCGAGTCTTTGATGTTTTGTCGAAATCAATCTCATCTTTCAACCTTCTCATTCAAGGGATCTCCACAGCCTCTGAGGACATCGATCTGAAAGATTCAGCTCATTCTCAGTTCCCACATATCTGTCACTGCTCACTGAGTACTGATATTGTGCATTTGCTGTTCTTCCGAATATTTCCTCTGCTAGTATACTTATTGCTGCTTGCAAGCATCCTGTTCTGTGGTTCCTGTGATCGTGGTTGTCGGTATTTTTCATTGTGACCACAGCAACCTCGATTTGAACCCAAATCATGGCACTTAGTATTCTCTCCGTTGTCCGTTTTGTGACACATGCTAAGAAATTAATTGTTTTACCTTAATATTCCACTCTCTCACATCTCTGCGTTTCATATATCAGGATTCAAACACAACCGTTGTCAGAGATTCCGGTCCTTCCCACGATCATTAAACCTCCTTTCCGTCCCTCCCCCCATTTCTCTGAGGCAATGCCCAATCTATCACTCTCTTTCACATTCATACTGTTCTGTCTGTGCTGCTGCTGCGGTTACTGTTGTTGGGTGAACGTGCCCCAATCCCATCATCGGGACCTTCAAACAAATCGATCCATTTGGATACCGCGGTTGTGAAATCAATCCCCATGTAGCAGTTTTTACTGACAAAGGCTAGAGACAATTGGAGCTTCAGGCTCATGGAAAATACCCAGGGCAGTTTCGGTGAAAAGACGTTTTGTTGGAAAAGATCAGCTTTTGTGGTTTTCTGTGTTGGTCTTGTGGTAATTTCATAGGACTGATAATCTAGAGACCGAGGTCATAGTCTGGGTACTCGGGCTTGAATCACACTATGTCATGATTGTCAAATTTAGATTCAAAAAATATCTGCAAGGAAGAATCTAATGACAACTATAGATCCATTGACAATTGTTGAAAAAAAATCTGTTCCACTGATGTCATTTCGGGATGGAATTTGCAATCCTTACTTGGTCTCGGCTGCATGTGACTTCAGACTCATAACAATATGGTTGAGGCTCAACTGCCCTCTGGGCAATTCGGAATGGGTAATAAATTCTGCTTAGCCAGAAGCGCCCTCATACTAATCCAGATATTTTAAAACAAATGCTCATTAGGCTCTAGCAAGATTGTTGTGTGCAGTTTTGCAAGTCACATAACAGCAGGGATGTGATCACACTGAGAAAAATGCAGGAGATATTTACTGGGATACTGTTTGGGCTGAAGAGTTTCAGTTGTGAAGCCAGACAGGACAGAGTGGAGTGTTTGTCGCAGTGTAAAGGAGATGGAGACAAGACATGATTGAGTTAGGGTGTGGACAGGGTTGACTGAACGAGTTTCCCATTGATGGAAAGATGGATCAGCAGGGGCCAGAGACTTAAGGAGAAAGACAGAAAGGTTTGAGAAGATATGCGAAAAAGCTTTATCAACCAGTGGTTGGTTGGAATTTGGAATACACTGTCTGCATTTTTCAAATCGGCATAAACCCTTATAACTGAATAAATATTCAGATGTGCACTTTTGATGCCAAGACATATAAGGCTGTTGGGTCAGCATTCTGAAATGGGATTCAGTTCATTAGGCAGTTGTGTTTGACAAGTGTGGCCACATTTGGTTGAAGGGCCTCCTTTGACACTCTTGTCCTCGGTCGTATAATGGTTAGTGTCCCCACCTATCACAGGGCTCAATTTTACGCTCGGGACAGTGTAAACGTTTTAAAACTGTCGCTCCATTCCCAAGTGCGGGTATTGATACCTGTCCTTCCATTCTCGATGGGGCATGTCACACGAAGGAAATGCTGCCTGAATCAGTGTGGGAAAGGGTTGCAACTCTCAGGGAGGCAGTGTCAGTGAACGGCCAAACACGTGACTTCTGCAAACTTCACCTTGTGACTGTGTTGGAATGAAAAGCATTTGACAGACTTGTTCCGGATTGAAGTATTTACTAGAAGCAGGAAGCTGAGGAAGAAACAACATAAACGCATTCAAATATGAGTGCAGAAACATTTCCCGCAGCACGAATGAAATTGTAAAAGACAGAGTAGTGTTTCAATACATTAAATTTGGGTTCATTTGTTTTGATCAGTTTTAACAGGTTATAAAACCATTAAAAAACATTACACCATTTGCTCAGTATGATGGAATATTGTCTCAGTAATTCGCACTGCTGTTCAGAGCGAGGGTTAGGTTGATTGGCAAAGTTACATTGCCCGCTCGTGTCCAGGGAGTGAATTAAGTAAGTTAGGTGAATTAGCCATGGGTAACGTGGGGATAAGGTCAGAAGTCACAGGACGTCAGGTTATACTCCAACA
Organism: Chiloscyllium punctatum; assembly: GCF_047496795.1. Taxonomy (NCBI): domain Eukaryota; kingdom Metazoa; phylum Chordata; class Chondrichthyes; order Orectolobiformes; family Hemiscylliidae; genus Chiloscyllium; species Chiloscyllium punctatum. The sequence continues at coordinate 14,026,336 of NC_092772.1, forward strand.
GGTTTATTTGAAATCATAAGGGGGAGGGATTCCCCTTTTTCAGGTGAAATATAAGGAAATAGGGAGGGGAGCTAGGTGTGGGTGAGATGCGCTTCAGAGAGTCAACACTGGCTCGATTGACTGAAATGCTCTTTCTGCACTGTAGGATTCTGTGATTCGATGAATTGATAATGACGGTGTTTACTGGGGTGTAAAGCCATTAGAGAAGATGCTGATGGGGGTGTACTGAGGATGAGATTTTATTCACTTGTCTTCTTGGAAAATTGAGAACAGTTATCCCTGAACCAAGGAAGGCTTAATGGGTTTTTTTTCAGGTTATGAAATGTTTGGACAGAGTAAATAGGTGGAACATTCCCACTTTTAAGTCAGTAAACATCTAGATGTCAGGCATTCAATACCTTTGATAAAACCTTTGAAGGACAAAAAATGATGAGAACAGAATCACTGTCAGTCCGAGAATCTGTTTTTGAAAATTTTGAAAGGCACATTTGATGACATACAAAGAATAAATTTCACAAGGAGAGAAACAGCGTGTAGCTAGGTAAAGGTGCAGAGGTGGGGTGTAGTCGGTCGGAAGTTGCCGGGAAACAATGTCTAAGTGGGTTGACTTTAAACGTAAAGAAATTACTTTAATGTGTGCAGCTGAATAAGATTCGGTTCCAAAACTCTGCATTTTGAAAGATTTGGCATAATATTCCACCTAAAGCATTATAAATGGAACTGAGTGGATTTTTATTTATTGTGAAGGGGAGATATTACATAATGAATAGGAAGTGACCAGTTGCTTGGAGATCGACTTCCTGCTTTCATCACATGCGTTAAGGATGTGAGAACAAACACCATGATGTTTGGTTCATTTAATAATCAGTGAAATCTGCCAAAGCAACGAGCAACATAACTTTTGGGTTTTCTTTTGCATTTTAACCCTCTGTTTTTTTAAGCAGTATTTTCCTTAAGCTGAAATAAATTTGCTGAGCAAATTTGAATACAACATTTATCGTTCCAATGAGATATATCTAATTCACTTCTGATTATTACAATGAACATTGTGAGGTTTTAGCAAAATTAAAATGAAACGAACAAATCAGCATTTCTTGCGATTTAATCCAATTCAGGTTCAGCCATATGAGAAAGGCCATTGAGCAACAATATTGCCTTTATTTCACTCACCATGGCTGCTTCTTCACGTGGAAGAGAAAGTGACTGAAGAAATAATGTGCCAAATGTAGGTGTAAATATGACGGAAAATTCTTGTCCTGTTTCATTCTGACTCAGTTCTGACTCAGACTGTATTAATGACAGCTATTCATTCTGACGAGCATGACTATTTATTGGAACTTGCTGTTATTATAATTCTAGTGAAAGCAGAAACACAATGGTGTGGATTCGATTCCGCTCTGGAACTTTCTCATCCAAGACTTTCACCACATGTAACCTGATGAGGTCACATGTCACACCTCTACAAAATGTGCAAAGGAGACCGCGAGATTATGGTGGTGGGTTATGACACCGCTGTGCTCCACATTCACGGGTTCGAGTCACACTCTGGTTGCTAACTTTACGCACCGATCTAGCAGTTTTCCTTTGCACCTCACACTCTGGTATACACGAGATCGAGAATCTTGTTCTTGCCCTTCACTGCACGGGAGATTCACAAATAACCGACACCACATTAAAGTCGAAATGAAGAGTGAGAGCAGTCATTCTATTCAATTGGAGATGAAATTGGTGTAATGAGAAGGAACGCATTTTTCTTTCCGCCCTACATTCCATCTTGTCTTTCTATAAATTTACATCGAAACAAAGAGAAAAAAATAACAAGAGATCGGGCGCACAAGTTTATCCAGTGGGGTTGTTCATGAGTATTTTAACCTAACACTTCACACAAAGATCTGATCAGTATTTCAAACAGTCACTCGGAATTGGAACCACAGAAAATTTCTCCAATGAAACGAACCTTTCATTCTTTCACCAATTTCTGCTGTGTGTGAGTTATGCAACGATCCATCATCCAACGTGATCACTGACTGAGAGCGTGCAAACTGTATAAGATCTAGTAACTTCCTTCAGCAATCACAGCTTCTGTACACAGCCACCTGTGCTGGGCCCAGTGTCATTTGTTGCCCCCAGGTCACAGCACATTTCTTTTTTCCTGTGTTTATGAGCTTTGTTCATAATCTGTCTGATCTGTTTAATAAACCTTTCCTGTCACTTCATCCCATCCCTTCACAATTCTGAATTTATGAATAAAATAAGGCGTTAGATGAAATGTTAAACCAAGTGGAAGTATGCTATTTAGCCCAAGGAGTCTGCTCAACCATTCAACGAACTCATGGTTGATCTGATTTGGAGATGCCGGTGTTGAACTAAGTAAAAAATCACACAACACGATGTTAGAGTCCAGCAGGTTTACGTGGAAGCTCTAGCTTTCTGAGCGATGCTCCTTCATCTTGAATTCCTTTCTGCTCACTTAGCTCAACAAAGTTTCATCATCTTTCTGATTAACTATCTGGCACAGTTTGAAAATACCCAACCACACAGTCTCAACAGCGGTTACTGGAAAATGCCAAAGTTTCTTAGACCCCTGAGCAAAGAACTTACTCCTCATTTCTGAATTAAATGGGCAATATCTAATTCTGAGATTATGTCCTCTGGTGCTCTCTTCAGAGCATAGGGCAAGCCAAATGCTCGTATCTACCCTGTCAAGATCCCACGAATATTGAACATTTATAATTGTTATTACGTAATTATAAAGTTCCCCTCCTCCTCCTTTGTTTGAAGGAGAATAATCCCAGCCTAACCAATCATTCCACGAAGTTCTACTGTATTCAGAGTTAGCAACATGTTAGTAAGTCTGCGCTGCCCCTGACAGCATCCTTACATATTATTAAGACAAGTGAAGAAATTTCGGCAAGGAAACGGGTTGAAATTTCAGGCGCAGACGGGAATTGAAACTTGAAATCAGAAAGCGATTAGAATCGGATTGACCCCCAGAAGGACCAAATACAGCAAAGTTATCTCTAACAAATGAGAATCTAATCATGTTTGATTGACATTCAATGGCTTCAATGTAACTGAATTCCTCCGTGTAGTCGTCCTGAGAGCTAGTATTTTGGAAAAATGGAACCTGACCGCCCGTATAAAGAAGTGGACGACAAAAACCTGTCCGTGGGTCAACTTTGTTTGATTATTAACTCAACTCTTGTCTCCGTGAAGCCTACATCGTCCGCAACGCACAAAGTAGATGTTTAACAGAACTCTCTCCATTTGCCTAGGTGGGTGCAGCTTCAATATCACTGAAGGAACTGGACACCCTCCACGACAATGCAGTCACTTAACTGTATATTGTTCAACACCTGAATATTTATTCCCTTAACTGCTAAGGCACAATTGAAGCAGAGTGCACCACATAGAAGATTGGCTGGAGTTAGTTATCCAGGCTTTGTTGACAGAACCTTCAAAGCTCAAAAAGTGTACCGACCATAAGAACAAGTTTGAAGATGCACTGAACATTCACCATGTGCAAATTAGCGTCCAAGGCTCATACCAGCATGACTTGGAGAGGAATCAGTGGTAAATTCATTGAGTTCTGAAGAAGTTTGATGGGCAAAGATTTATACTTCAGCCCTCTATCTTTCATCTTTCAATGTTTAAAAATATAGATTATTGCAAGGACCAGACTTGTGCTCATTCCTTTAGCTGTTTCCTAAACTGGCAGTTGCGAAAGATCGAATATCATCCACAGTCTGTGGTCAACAATAGAAAATATCCAAAACCCTCTCGAACAAATGATCTCCCTGTCCATGTCTTCAGGGATCTGTGAATGCCCATTCCAAGATCTCTTTGTTCCTGTTCACCAATCAGAATCCTCACTGTTATTATTACAACTCCCCAAATTCACCACCACTCATTGGTCTGGATTCAATTCCATTCACCATTTTGCCTTTCCACCTGATGGATACATCCCTGCGGTCCCTGACATTATTCATCAGAGTCTACTACACGACTATGTATCGTCAGTAAACTTCTAAATCATGACTCCTAATAAAAAAGTTTGAATTATTGATCTACATCAAGAAACAGTGGTACTTCACTGGGAAAAAGCATCCAAACATGGTTCCTTTCTGCATGGGATGAACAACTGCCATGTTCCAATCTCCAAGGGTTGCTAGCCCAGTATCTCACCACTACATTTGCAGATGACACAAAGATTGGTGGAGTAGCCAGAAAACATAGAGGACAGTCAAAGAATGAAGAGGAATACAGATAGACAGAAGAGTTGAGCAGAGAAGTGGCAAATGGATTTCCGTCCAAGTAAATGTGAGGTAATGATTTGGGGAAGTCTAATTCCAGAGCCAAGTATACAGTAAACGGAAGAGCCTTGGGTAAACTTGATGAGAAGAGAGATCTGGGAGTTCAGGTCCTTTGCACCCTGAAGGTGACTGCACAGGTGGATAGAGTGGTCAAGAAGGCATATGGCACGCTTGCCTTCACCGGATAGAGCATTGGGTATAAGAGCAGGCAAGTCCTGCAAAAATTGTACGAGAGTTTGTTTCGGCCGCGTTTCGAATACTCTATGCAGTTCTGGTCGCCAAACTACCAAAACTATGTGGATGTTAAGGAGAGAATGCGGAGAAGGTTTATGCAGATGTTGCCTGGTATGGAAGATGCAAGCTCTGAAGAGAGGTTGAGTAGATTACTTCTGCTTTCATGAGGAAAAAACGAGATTGAGGGGACCTGATTGAGGTCTACAATATCATGACGGGTACAGACAGGGTGGATAGAGATAAGCTTTTTCCAAAGATGAGGGATTCAATAATGAGAGGTCATGAGTTCAATGAGAGAAGTGAAACTTTTAAGGGAGATAGACATGGAAAGTATTTTACACACAGGGTGGTAGGTGCTGGAATGCATTGCCAGCAGAGGTAGGAGAGGCAGGCATGGTAGATTCATTTCAGGTGCGCCTGGACAGATGCATGAGTAAGTGAGAAGCAGAGGGATACGGATGCTTAGAAATTGGGCGACGTGTTTAGTTAGTTGATTTGGACCGGCTCAGGTACAGCAAGGAAGAATCTAATGACTATTATATATCAACAATTGTATATCAACAATTCAACAATTGTTGAAAAAAAATGTTCCAATGATGTCATTTCGGGATGGAATTTGCTATCCTTACTAGGTCTGGCCTGCATGTGGTTGAGATTGATCGATTTCGACAAAACATCAAAGACTCGGGGGACAGTACAGGATATTGTTGAAAAGTATGCTTCAATAGCATTTCAGCTGAACATTGGCACAGCCACCAATACCCAACCGGAAATGGGTGTGGGAATGTGAGCGCGGATTACTCTCTGGCTCCAGTGATGCAATAGGTGAGTGTCCTGTCCTTCTGTGATGGGAAAGAGGCGCAAGAAATTCCTCGGTTGAGTGTGCTCCCGCTCAAGGGAATGGTTGTCCCCGTTGATACTATCATAGCGATTTCTGTCGCATCTTATTAAGACAGCTGAGTGGCACAAGTGGAGCGTGTTGAGCCCTTAACTTTGCAGTGATGGGTTTAAAAGTGATTTTTCTGTTTGCATTTGTGTTTCAGACACTGGCGGTGGCAGCTACATTTGCTCGCATCAGCTCAGTATCAGTTTCTTCACCACAGTCAAGACGTCAACCAGGAGAAAGTGGTGTTGGGGTGATATTTTAAACTAGTCATCCTTGGGGGTTGGGACACGGAAACGGTGATGTTTACGTTCGACGAATAAAACATGAAATACAAGCCTGACCTCTGGAACAGAGATCATGACTTTAATTTCCTGCAATCCCATTCATTCACGTCCCTGATGCAGGGGATTCAACCATCTTCACCCAGTCCTGCCGACGAGAGACTCCAGGACCAGAAAACCATGAACTGACCCTTAATTCAAGAATCTCCACCATGTGGGGAAGCAGTCTAATCTGCCCTTCCAGTCCACACGGTACATCCGAAGCGCATTCCACAAGACCCCACGGCATTCCCGGTCCCAAAAGCCTGCATTCCCATTGTTGATCCCTGTAACTGGCACATCTTTGGTCAGAGGGAGAAATAAAAACGCAAACACACAGAGAATGTGCAGACTGCCCACAGACAGATACCCGAGGCTGGGATCACACCTGGGTTTGTGGTGTAGCCAGACAGCAACGAACGAGGGGCAAAGAATAAATGTTGTCCAGACCAGTGATACTCACACCCTGCGGGTGAATAAGGAAGAATGAAAACACATTCACAACATGGAAAACAGGATTTGTATCTGTGTGGACACAATTTGAAAGGATCGTTCACCCTGGGTTGTAAAAAGGACACTGATACCACAGAGAAAGCAGGGCACTGTGGGAACTGCTGGAAGCGATTCAATTAACCATAGAAATGGAATCTCATTTAATCAGTAACACTAGGGAGAGGCCGTTCACCAGTCCCATGTGTGGGAAGGGATCACTGAGCAAAACAACCTCCGGAGACTGCAGCAGGACTACATATCCCATCAGGTGTTCGATGATGATGTCAATGCGCATTTAATCCCAACCAGCTGCCTGCTCCATAGCGTCAATCAGAGTCATACAACATTTAAACAGGCCTGTCAGTCCAACCGATCCATGCTGAACATACTGCCAAACTAACCCATTCCCGTCTGCCTCCTCCTGTACCCGCTGAGTGGTGATAATGCCCTTGTAGTTTTATTACTGTGTTGTTAATCCAAAACCCTGGTAATATTTTGGGGACAAAGAGTTCAAGTCCTGGCATGACAGATGGTGGAGTTTGAATTCAATAAGCATCTGGAATTGAAGAGTCTTGTAATGCCCTGAATCAGTTGTGTGGAAAATCCCATCTGATTCAATCATGCCAGTTCTGGAAGCAAACTGCCATATTCATCTGCTCTGTCCCACAGGAGACTCCAGATGGATAATACCGTGGTTGACTCTTAAATGCCCTCTGGGAAATAACTAACGTACTCGGCATGAATAAATTTATTTTAAAAATCCGACTTTCCCATTCATGTTTGGGATTAATTGTCCATTAAATGTTGCAAACATACCCTCATCCATCACTTCCTCAGCAAGTTAATTACACACGTAAAACACATTCCCTATAACATTGCGGCACATGTCTATTTTATAAAAAAAATCTCTCATTCATCTTAAACATATGCCCTCTAGTCTTGAAATCCCCATCCTGGGAAAAGGCCGGTATCGTTAACTCTAAACTTGTCTCTCAATAATTCATAAACTTCTGTCAGGTCGCCGTTCAAACCCCTAACCTAGAGTGAAAACAGTCTCAACTAGGAGAAAGTGAGAACTTCAGATGAGGGATCAGAGTCGAGAATCTTGTGCTGGGAAAGCACAGCAGATCAGGCAGCATTTGAGGAGCAGGAGAATCAACGTTTCGGGGAAGAGCCTGATGAACGACACTTACGTGAAAAAAAATATTCTCCTGCTCCTCGGATGCTGCCTTACCTGATGTGGTTTTCCAGCACCCCAATCTCGAATCTGAAAATAGTCTCAACCTATCCAGCCTTTCATTATAACTCAAAACTTCCACTGGCAACAAGCGTGCAAACCTTTTGTGAACATCCTACAGCTGAATAATATCATTCCCACAACTGGGCGACCAGAACTGGACATACTAATCCAGAACAGGCCTCATCAATGTCCTGCAAAACTTCAACATAACGTCCCAACTACTATACACAAAGGACTGAGCAATGAAGGGAAGTATGTTAAATGCCTTTGAACCATCTTGTCTGTTGGGAATGCAAATTACAAGGAATTATGTACCTGCACACCGAGCTTCCCTGTTCTCCAACATACGCAAAGCCATACTCTTTTTGTTGTACCAAAATGCAATACCTTCCATTTGTCCAGATGAACTCCATGTTACATTTTTCAGTACAACGACTCATTGGATTAAGATCCTTTTGAAACTTCGATAATCTTCCTCACTGTCTACAATACTGGTCTCGCCTGCAAACCTCCGAAGCATGCCTGCAGTGAGTTCCACTGTTCTCTCATATAGATCAATGATTCATATTTACTTATAGTGGCCGTGATTTAGCAGTGTGCAGATCACACAACAGTTAGTCATGCAATTAACCATGAGGAAGAAAGCCGCAGACTGCAGGGAGATATCACACAATTGGAAATAAAACTGGTGAAAGCAATTCATTCCAGGGAAGTGCGTGATAGTGAAGCAAAATTAAACATCAAACCAGCTGCCCTCGCTCCAGTTGTGGCACTCAGCTGTCTCAGCAAGATGCACTGCAGATTGCTGTTATTATAAACGGGAACAGATTTTCCCTTCTGCCCCGCCTTTGACCAGGAGCACTCCCACCCTCGGAATTGCTTGCGCCTCTAACCCATCATAGAAACACCGTGCATTCTCCGGTTGCGTCACTTGAGCCATCGAGTATCTGTGCAACCTCATTCCCATCTTGATTTCAAGTTGGTTCTTCGCGACTGTGCCACTCAGTTCCTCTGAGTCTGGGGCTGGGAACCTGGACTATGTGGCAGCAGTGGTTACTGCCTTGTGTGGGGAAACTCGTGAAGTAACCGATGTTAAACTGCATTGCTATTGAAGTATACATTTCAACAAAAGCTTGGTATAAACAATGACTGCAGATGCTGGAAACCAGATTCTGGATTAGTGGTGCTGGAAGAGCACAGCAGTTTAGGCAGCATCCGAGGAGCAGGAAAATCGACGTTTCGGGCAGAAGCTCGTCATCGAGAATACCGGCAGAGAGTCTGAAGGGTGGAGAGATAAGTGAGAGGAGGGTGGGAGTGGGGAGAAAGTAGCACAGAGTACAATAGGTGAGTGGGGGAGGGGATGAAGGTGATAGGTCGGGGGTGAGGGTGGAATGGATAGGTGGAATAGATGATCGGCATGTAGGACAAGTCAGGACAAGTCATGGGGACAGTGCTAAGCTGGAAGTTTGGAAATGGGGTGTGGTGGGGAAGGGGAAATGAGGAAACTGTCGAAGTCCATATTGATGCCCTGGGGTTGAAGTGTTCCGAGGCGGAAGATGAGGCGTTCTTCCTCCAGGTGTCTGGTAGTGAGGGAGCGGCGTTGAAGGAGGCCCAAGACCTCCATATCTTCGGCAGAGTGGGAGGGAGAGTTGAAATGTTGGGCCACAGGGCTGGGTGGTTGATTGGTGCGCGTGTCCCAGATATGTTCCCTAAAGCGCTCTGCTCGGTGGAGCCCAGTCTCCCCAATGTACAGGAGATCGCATCGGTAGCAACGGATACAATAAATGATATTGGTGGATGTGCAGGTAAGAAAAGCTGCACTGTCCCCGGAGTCTTTGATGTTTTGGAGAAATCTCTTTATCTCAGCCCTAAACACATTAATGATGAAATCAACACAGCCACTAGGGGAATCGATGTTAAACCGTCAAACCTTTCTGAGTTCCCAAATATATGCTACTGTTTCGCTTAGCACTGATATTGTGCATTTGGTGCTCTTCCTAACATTCCTTATGATACTGTACGTATTGGGTGAGCTTGCTGTGTTCATCTGTGGGTTGCTGTAATTGTTTAGTGGTTAGCCTTCTGCGTTGTGGCCGCAGCCACCTCGGTTCGTATCCGAGTCACGGCAGTCATTGCTCTATGTGTCCCAGTCTTTTGTGAAACACAAAGGAATCAGTTGTTTTAAAGTTTTGATTTTCTCCAAGGTGATTTTTTTTTTCCTTGAAGTTCTTCTCGCTCACATCTCTGTGTTTCATATGTCAGAATTCAAACCCACCCGTTCTCAGAGATTTCTTCCCTCCTACGATCACTAACCGAACTTTCCATCCCATACCCCCATTTCATTAATTTGGAGATGCCGGTGTTGGACTATGGAGTACAAAGTTAAAAATGACCCAACAGCAGGTTATGGTCTTACAGGTTTTATTGAAGCACTAGCTTTCGGAGCGCTGCTCTTTCATCATGTGTTTGCGGAGTCATTTCCTATTTCACTAAGGCATTGCAGAATCTAATACAGACTCTCCCATTGATACCGATCAGTCGATGGCTGGGGTCACTGTTGCTGGGTGAATGTGCCCCAACCCCACTATCGGGACCTGTAGACCATTTGATCCATTTGGTTACCACTGTTGTGAGATCAATACTCTTGTAGTAGCTTTTACTGATATGGACCAGATATTATTGGAGGTGGGCGGGGGTGGGGGGGGGGGGGGTCAGGGTCAGGAAAATGGCACAGGACAGTATCGGGGAAAAGCGACTTCATTGGATAAGATCAGATTCACTGCTTTTCTGCAATGCCCGAACACGATTCCCACTGAACACTGGTCTGTTTATTCAGACACCACGGACTGGGGTTTGATTCTGACCATGCTCGGTCGTCGAATTGGGATTCAATAAATATCTGGAATTACGAATCTAATAACTCCTATAAATCCACAGCCAATTGTTGAAAACAACAAAACCATCTGACGTCATTTAAGGAATGTAACTGCCATTCTGACCTGTTTGGGCCTCCATGTGACTTCAGACTCACTACAATATGGTTGAGTTTCAAATGCCCACTCTGCCATTCGGGATACCAATCAATACTGCCGAGCCAGCGACGCCCTCATAATGTAACAGAAAAGAAAAAAAGTTCATTCGGCCCTAGCTAGATTACTGTGTCCAGTTCTGCAATTCAGAGTACTGCATGGATGTGATCGCACTGGGAACGTTGCAGTAGAGATTCACTGGGATATTGTCTGGGCTGAAGAGTTTCAGTTGTGAGGAGAGATTGGACAGACTGGGGTTGTTTGTCACCGAGCAGAGGAGATTAGAGAAGACATGACTGAGATGTGCTAAATACTGAGGGATATGGATAGGATAGACTGAAAGAAGCATTTCTTATTGATGGAGAGATCGAACACTGGGCCCAGGAGATTTCGGGAAAAGGCAGAAAGGTTTGAGTAGATTTGCAGAAAGGGTCAGAGAGGCGGAAATCATTCCAACCTGAAAAAAAATTGAGATGTTAATTTGTGATGCCAAAACATGTAAGATTATGGGCTAAACGATGGAATACATGATTCAGGTCGTTAAGCAGTTGTGTTTAACAAGTGAGGCCACAACAGGCTGAAGGGCCTCCTTCGATGTTGAAAGGGGAACAAATAAGAAGAGATCGGGTGCAATAGTTTATCCAGTGGGCTTGTCAATTTTAGTGTAATACTCCACACAAAGTTCTGATCAGTATTTTAAACAGTCAATTGAATTGGAACCGCAGAAAACTTTTCCAATGAAACGAACCTTTCATTCTTTCACAACCTTTTGCTGTGTGAATCATACCACAATCCATCATCCAGCGTGATCACCAAGTTGGCAACAATATTAGATCTACCAATTTTCTTTAGCAATCACAACATCTGCACATACCCATCTGCGGTGTGCCCAGTGCCATTTGTTGTCTCCAGGCCACAGCACATTTCTTGTTTATGAACTTATGAGCCTAGTTCCTGATCTGTCTGATCAGTTTGAGAAACCTTTTCTATCACTTCATCCCATCCTTTCAGAATTCTAAAGATATCAATGAAATAAGGCGTTAGACCAAATGATGTAGGATTGGAAGTCGGCCATTCAGCCCCTCGAGTCTGCTCCACCATTCAACGAACTAATGGCTGATCTGATAATCCTCAACTCCATTCTCCAGCATTGCCTCGACAAAGCTTCATCGCCTTTCTGGTAAAATATCTATCTGGCACAGTTTGAAAGTACACAACAACTCAGCCTCAAGAACAATTTCGGCAAGGAGTTCTACCGATTCATTAGCCCTTGAGCAAAGAAATTACCCCGCATTTCTGAATTAAATCGGCAATATCTAATTCTGAGTTCATGTCCTCTGGTGCTCTCCTCATACCAGAGGGTGAACCACCAGCCCGTAACTACCCTATCAATGAATATTGAACGTTTATAAATGTTATTATGTGATTATAGAGCTCCCCTCCCTCTCTTTGTTTCAAGGAGAATAGTCCCAGCCGAACCAATCATTCCAAGAAGATACATTTTCTCCAGTGTTGGTAACATGTCCGTAAATCTCTGCTGTCCCCTCTAGCGTCCTTACATATTATGAAGGCAGGTGGAGACATTTATGCGAGGAAACGGTTGAAATTTCAAGCACAGACGGGAATTGGATCTTGAAATCAGACAGCGACTGGAATCAGATTGGTCCACACAAGGACGAAATAGAGTAATGATCACTCTCACAAATGATAATTTAATCATATCGCATTGACATTCAATAACTTTACTGTAAACAAATTACCCCGTGTAATTGTCCACAGAGCTATTATTTCGGGGGAAAACGTATAGAATCTGGATACATAAACACTTTGACAACAACAACATGTTCTTGAGACATTCTTTTGACTATAACCTCAACTCATTGCTCCGTGAATCCTCCATCGTTGGCAAGGCACAAATGAGACGAGGAACATAACTCTCTCCATTTGCCTATATGGGTGTAACTTCAATAACACTTAAGGAACTGGACACCGTCCAGGACAATGCAGTCACTTGAGTGTGCCCTCTTCAACACCTGCAATATTCATTCCCTTCACCGTTAAGGCGCAATTGCAGCAGAGTGCACCAACTGCAAGATGCACTGCAGTAAGTCATTCGGGCATGTTTGACAAAACCTTCAAAGCACAACAGCTGTACTGACGACAAGGACAAGTTTGGATGATGCAATTAAATGCCATCATTTGCAAGTTCCCTCCAAGGCCCATAGCACTCTGACTTGGAAAGGAATCAGTGATAAACTCATTGGTGAAACGGTCTTGATGGGCAAAGTTGCATACTTCAGCCTTCCATCTTTTATCTTACAATTTTAAGAAAAATGTTGATTTATGCGATGACCAGACTTGTGCTCAGTCATTTAGCTGTTCCCTAAACTGGTGGTTGCTAACGTTATGCTATCATCCACAGCCTGTGGTCAACAGTGTAAAATATCCGAAAACCCTCTCAAGCAACTGACTCCCCTCAAGATTAGAGTAGTGTTGGAGAAGCACAGCAGGTCCGGCATTTGAGGAGAAGGAAAAATGGAGGTTGTAGTTAAAAACCCTTCATCAGGAATGAGACTGGGAGCATATGGGATGGAGAGATAAATGGGAAGGGTGTGGGGCTGGGGAGAAGGTAACTGAGAGTGCTGTAAGTGGATGCAGGCTGGGGGTGAACATGAAATGTCAAAGAAGAAGGTGGAGTGGATAGGTGGGAATGAAGATGCACAGGTGGGGCAAGTCAGGCGGATAGTGTTGAGCTGGAAGGTGGGAACTGGGGTAAGGTAGGGGGAGAGCAAATGAGGCAACGGGTGAAGTCCAAATTGATGCCATAGGGTTGAAAGGTCCCCAGGCGGATGATGAGGCTTTCTTCCTCCATGCATCGGGTCATGAGGCAGTGGCGATACAGGAAGCCAGGACCTGCATGTCCTCGGGAGAGTGGAAGGGGAGTTGAATTGTTTGGTCATGGGGCACTGGGGTTGAATCTTGCGGGTATCCTGTAAATATTCGCTGAAGTGCTCTGTGAGAGCACATCTCCTCTCTCCAACTAAGAGGAGACCACACCGGGAGGAACGTATACAAGAACTGACATGTGTGGAAGTGCAGGAGAAACTTTGATGGATGTGGAAGCCTCCATTAGAGCCTTGGACAGATGTGGGGAGGTAGATGTGGGTGCAGGTCTTGCAATTGCTGCAGTGACAGGGGAAGGTGCCAAGCGGGAAGGGTAGGTCATTTGCTGGCGTGGAATTGACTAGGTAGTCACAGCGCGAATGGTCTTGGCGGAAAGGGGTGGGGAGGGGAACATATGTTGTGGTTCTGTTCACCAAGCTGGGAAAAAGTCTTGTAAACGTTTCGTCCTCTGTCTAGGTGGCATCCTCAGTGCTTGGGAGCCTCCTGTGAAGCGCTTCTGTGCTGTTTCCTCCTGCATTTATAGTGGCCTGTCTCTGCCGCTTCCGGTTGTCAGTTCCAGCTGTCCACTGTAGTGGCCGGTATATTGGGTCCAGGTCGATGTGTTTGTTGATAGAGTCTGTGGATGAGTGCCATGCCTCGAGGAATTCCCTGGCTGTTCTCTGTTAGGCTTGCACTATAATGGTAGTGTTGTCCCAGTCGAATTCATGTTGCTTGTCGTCTGTGTGTGTGGCGACTTCAGATAGCTGGTCGTGTCGTTCCGTGGCTAGTTGGTGTTCATGACTACGGGTCGTTAACTGTCTTCCTGTTTGTCCTATGTAGTGTTTTGTGCAGTCCTTGCATGGGATTTTGTACACTACATTGGTTTTGCTCATTTCGGGTATCGGGTCCTTCATTCTGGTGAGTTGTTGTCTGAGCGTGGCTGTTGGTTTGTGTGCTGTTATGAGTCCTCGTGGTCGCAGTAGTCTGGCTGTCAGTTCAGAAATGCTCCTGATGTATGTTAGTGTGGCTAGTACTTTGGGTTGCGGCTTGTCCACGTTCCGTTGTCTTTCCCTTAGGCATCTGTTGATGAAATTGTGACGGTATCCGTTTTTGGCGAATACCTTGTATGGGTGTTCCTCTTCCACTTTTTGCAGTTCTGGTGTGCTGCAGTGTGTTGTGGCCCTTTTGAATAGTGTCCGAATGCAACTTCGTTTGTGTGTGGTGGGGTGGTTGCATTCATAGTTTAGGAATTGGTCTGTGTGTGTGACTTTCGTGTAAACCTTTGTGGTGAATTATCCTTTCGTTGTTCTCTGTACCATCACGTCTAGGAATGGGAGAGACAACGGAAAGAGGACATGCCGCAACCCAAAGTACTAGCCACACTACCATACATCAGGAGCATTTATGAACTGACAGGTAGTCTACTGAGACCACTAGGACTCATAACAGCACACAAACCAACAGCCAGGCTCAGACAACAACTCACCAGAACGAAGGACCCGATACCCAACATGAGCAAAACGACTGTAGTGTACAAAATCCCATGCAAGGACTGCACAAAACACGACATCGGACAAACAGGAAGACAGTTAACGACCCGTATACATGAACACCAACTAGCCACAGAACGACACAACCAGATATCCTTAGTAGACACACACATACGCACGACAAGCAACATAAATTCGACTGGGACAACACTACCATTATAGTGCAAGCCAAACAGAGAACAGCCAGGGAATTCCTCGAGGCATGGCACTCATCCACAGACTCTATCAACAAACACATCGACCTGGACCCAATATACCGGCCACAACAGCGGTCAGCTCGAACTGACAACCGGAAGCGGCAGAGACAGGCCACTATAAATGCCGGAGGAAACAGCACAGAAGCGCTTCACAGGAGGCTCCCAAGCACTGAGGATGTCACCTAGACAGGGGACGAAACGTTTGCAAGACAAATTCCCAGCTCGGCGAACAGAACCACAACAACAAGCACCTGAGCTACAAATCTTCTCCCAAACTTTGAAGGGGAACATATCCCTGGTGGTGGAATCCGTTTCGAGGTGGCGAAATTGTCAGTGGATGGTGTGACTTATGCAGAGGTTGGAGGGCTAGAAGATGAGGACCAGGGAGGTTCTGTCCTTGTTGTGGTTGGAGGTGTGGGGTTCATGGGCGGAGGTACGGGAAATGGATGAGATGTGTTGGAGGGCATCTTCAACCACATCGGAGGGGAAATTCCGGTCTTTAAAGAAGGAGGCTATCTGGTGTGTTCTGTGGTGGAGCTGGACCTTTGGGAGCAGATGCGATTAAGGTGGAGGAATTGGGAATACAGGATAACATTTGCTCAAGAGGTGGTGTGGGAGGAGGTATAATCCAGATAGCTGTGGGGATCAGTGGGTTTGTAAAAAGTGTCAGCAACACTGACCTTCAGGGATATATTTCCCGCCCCACCCCTATCCACTTTTCACAAAAACTGCTTCCTCCACGACTACCTAGTCAAGTCCAAGCCCTCCAATGACCCATCCTCCCCTCGTTGCACCTTCCCCTGCCACCACAGGAATTGCAAAACCTGTACCAACATCTTCCCTTTCACATCCTTCTAAGGCTCCAATGAGCCTTCCACGTTCATCAAATGTGCACTTCCACACGTGTCATTTTTGCATCTGTTGCTCGCGATGCGGTCTCCTCTACATTGGGGCCAACAGACACCTTCTCGCAGAGCGCTTCAGAGAACATTTCCAGGGCACCTTCAACATTCAATCCCAATGCCCCATGACCAAAAACATCAACTACCATCCCCCCCACCGACTCTCCCAAGGACATGCAGTTCCTGGGTCTCCTCCACGGACATTCCCTCACCACTGGACGCCAGATCTTCCACCTCGGGACCTTTCAACACCAGGGCATCAACTTGGTCATCACCAGTTTCCTCATCTCCCCACGCCCACCTTATCCGAGTTCCAACTTTCTAACTTGGCACCATCCTACTGACCTGTCCCACCTGTCTGTCTTCCTTCGTACCTATCCGCTCCACCCTCTTCTCCGACCTATCACCTTTTACCCCATCTCCATCCACCTCTTGCACTCTCAGCTAAATTCTTCCCAGGCCCATCCTCCCGTTTATCTCTCCACCCTCGAGGCTCCCAGCTTTATTCCTGATGAAGGGCTTTTTCCTGAAACGTTATTTTTTTTCTGCAACTCGGATGGTGCCTGACCTGCTGTGCTTCTTCAGCACCCCTCCAATCTAGATTCTGATTTCCAGCACCTGCAGTACGCACTTCCGTCCAACTGGTTCCCCTGTTCATTGATCTTGAATAGGCCATTGAATAGGCCTTTGCTAAAGTTTCCCTGCTTTTATATTCCCACCTGCGGTCAAGAACAGAAAGTATCTCCAACCCCTTGAGACCACTTGATCCCTTGTCCAATCATCTTCAAAGATTGTTGAATGTCTACTCCAATTTCTCTTTTATTACTTTAAACCACTCAGTATTCACACATTTATCATTGTTCCTCCCCAAATTCATTATCACCCACTTCCCTGGATTGAACTCCTTTCAGCACATTTTCTTGCCAATTGTTTCCAATTTCCCTGCAGTCTATGGCTTTCTTCCTCATGGTTAACGACATGACTAATTGTTACCTGATTTGCAAACTGCGAAATTATGGCCACGACAAATAAGTATAAATCATTGACCTGTATGAGAAAACAATCGAACTCATAGAAGCCATGGTTCATAAGCTTGTAGAGGACACCAGAATTGGAGACTGTAAAGAAGGTGATCTAAGTTTCCAGAAGGATCTTAATCCAATGCGTCTTTGGGCTGAAATATTTTACATGGAGTTCAATCTGGATAAATGGAAGGTATTGCGTTTTGCCTCATCAAATAAGAGAAGGGTTTATACAATTAGTGCTAGGGCGTTGCATAATGTTGTGGAAAACGGAGGCCAGGGATGCAGTTAAATATTTCTTTTTAGTTTGCTTCACATATAGACAGAATGGTTAATAAAAAATTGTCATCCTGCCTGCGTTGCACAGTCCTTTGAGCGTCGGAGTTGGTACGTCATGTTGAATGGAATAGGGCATTGTGTGAGGCCTCTTCTGGAGTACTGTGCCCAGTTCTTATCGCCCAGTAATAGCAAGGACATTATTCAGCTGGAGTAGGTTTAGAAGACGTGTATCAGCATATTGGTAGTGGGGAAGGTTTGAGTTACAATGAAAGGCTGGATAGGCTGAGAATATTTTCACACGAGAACCGGAGTTTGAAAGGCGACCTGATAGAAATTTATAAATTATTGAGAGTTCGAATAGAATTAACTTTAACTGTCTTTTCTCCAAGCAGTGACACTTCAAGACGAGAGGGTAAATGTTTCAGATGAAAAGAGGGATATTTAAAATAAGACATGTGAGGCTGTTTTTAACAGAGGATGGTTTATGTGTGCAATTCACTTCCTGAGGCAGTGATGAATGAAAGTACATTTACAATATTTACAGGATATTTGGATCGATAAATGCATTTGAAAGTTTCCGTGTGATTAGAAAAAAGCTATTCATTTATGCCTAGTCCATTATTTATTGCCCAGAGGGGAGTTCAGGATCAACCACGATATTATGAATCTGGAGCCAGAAACCAGACCAGATAAGTATGGCAGTTTCCTTCCCTATCAGGCATTAGTGAATCAGATTTACAACAACTGGTTCAACATCATCATTAGACTCTTCAACTCGAGGTATTTATTGTAATAAAATTCCAGCATTTGCCATGCCAGGATTTGAACCGGTGTCCATAGAAGTATATCTGGACATTCATATTAACAATGCAGTAATATTATTACAAGGGCATTATTAACACTCAGCAATTATAAGAGCCGTCAGTTGCGACTCGTTTAGTTTGGCATTATGTTCAGTATGAGCTGGTAGGAGTGAAAGGCCTGTTTCATGCTGCGTGAGTCTATGACTTTGACGCTATGAAACCGGCAGCTGGTTGGAATTAACAGAAGCGTTGACAGTTTAATTGATCTCCTTCTGGGATATGTAATCTTGCTGGTTACTCTGGAGTTTTTATTGCTCATTGAGCCCTCCCAACACACGGGACTGTTGAACAGACTGTCCCCAGTTTGACTGAGTAAATGAGTTTCTACTGCAACAGGTAATTGAATCCCGCATTGCGCTGGTTTCTCTGTGATATCGGTGTCCTTGTATCTACCCAGGATGAATGATTGGCTCAAATCATGCCCACGCAGACGTAAGTCCCTTTGTCCATTTGTGAACGTGTTTTTATTCTTCCTGATATACCAACAGCGTGTGGATGTCGCTGGTCAGGACAGCATTTGTTGTTCATTCTGATTCGCTGCTGCCTCTCTGCACGAGAGACATGGATTCGATCCCAGTCTTGTGTGACTGTGTGCAGTTTGCACATTCTCTCTTTGATTGTGTGAGTTTCCTCCCACAGTCTGAAGGTGTGCAGGTTACTTGGATCAGCCATGGGAAATGAAGGGGAACGGAATCAGTATGGAGTGTGGGTCTGATAGGATGTGCTTCGAAGGGATGGTGTCGACTGGAATGGGCCGAATGTCCAGCCTACCTACAGCGTCGACATTCTCGGATTAAGGGTCAGCTATGTTGTTCTGCACCTGGAATCACAAGTAGGCAGGATTGGGTAAAGATGGTAGCACCCCTGCATACGGGTCATGCATGGATGGGATTGCAGGAAATTAAAGGCATGTTCTCTGTTCCTGAGGTCAGTCTTTCATTTCAGGTTTTATTCGTCGAACTTTAACATTATCAGTTCCGTGTGTGAGTCCCCAAGGATGACTCATTTATTATATAACCACAACACAACCTTCTCCAGGTTGCAGTATTTACTGGGAAGAAGAAACTGATCCTGAGCTGATGCAAGCATAAGCAGCTGCTACTGCCAATGTCAAGAACACTGATCCAAATAGGAAAATGAAATTTCGAACATTGTCACCCCAAAGTTAAATGTTCAACAAGCTTTCGATACACCAGTTGGTTGCGCCAACAACATGTACTGCTTATGGCTATAATATTATAAATGGGGTATTCCCTTCCACCTCGTTTTTGACCAGGAGCAGTCCCAACCTCGGAAATACACGCGCCACTCTCCCGTCATTCCATCCCAACTTCCAATTGGATCTTCATGCCTGCTTCAGTCGAGAACTGGAATGAAGTGTGATTGCGTGCAGCAGTTGGTATTGCCTTGTGTGGGCAAAGTGATGAAGTAGGCGATGTTAAACTATAATGCTATTGAAGCGTATCCTGTACTGTCCCATGAGTTTGGAGAGTTTCATAAATCCCATTCTCCAACACTCTCATTCATGGAATCTCCACAGACTCTGGGGACGTTAAAGTTAAAGACTCAGCCCATTCTGAGTTCCCACATGCCTGTCATTAAGTCCTGATATTGTATATTCTTCCTGACATTTCCTCTGCTACCATACTGGCTGCAGTTTACAAGCGTAGTCTGTGGAGTGCTGTAACCATTTAGTATTTTGTTTTCTGCGTTGTGGTTGCCGCGACTTCGTACCAAATCCACTTCATAGCGGTCAGTTCTCTCAAAATTTTACTTTTGCGGAAATACGGTAAGAAATAACTCCTTTTTGCATGATAATGATCTCCGAGGTGATGATTTGTTTTCCATCGAATTTCGTTCTCTGATAATTCAGTGTTTCATGTATCAGCATTTCAACCCAAAAGTTCTGGAAGATGTCTCTTCCTCCCACTCGCCCTAACTCTCTTTCCTGTCCCTCGTCCCATTTGACTGAGGCATTGCACAATCTAACATACACTTACACGTTGATACCGTCCAGTCTGTGGCGTTGCACTCACTGTTACTTGGTGACCATGCCTCAATCTTTTCATTGGCACCTTCAAATCATTCGATCCGTTTGGATATCGTGGCTGTGCAATCAATTCTCTTTTAGCAGCTTTTACTGACATGGACCAGAGATCATTGGAGCGTGAGGCTCAATAAGTGGACACAGAGAATAATAGGGGAGAAGAGACTCTATTGGAAAAGATCAGCCATGACGGCTTTCTGCAATAGCCTACTGGTATTATCGCTGGATTGTTCACACAAAAGGCCAGGTCACGTTCTGTGGAGACGGGTTCGATTCTCACCATGCCACGACGACGATAGAATATAAATGCAAGAAATACTTCCAATTAAGAATGCGCTAAATCCGTTGTCCGAAAATCCCATCTGTTTCACTGAAGGCCTTGATGGAAGGAATCAACCGTCCTTAACTGCTCTGGACTCCATGTGACTCCAGACCGCTTGGCAAAATATGCTGCAGAGACGCACCGCATGCTGATGCAAAATGTTAAAAAAAAGGTTCATTTGACTCTACCGAGACAATTGTCTGCAATTCGCATAAGTCCAGGGATGTGATCACACTGGGAAAGGTGCAGGAGATATTCACTTGGATAGTGTCGAGGCTGAAGAGATTCAGTCAGGAAGAGAGACAGGTAAGACCAGAGTTGTTTGTCACCGTGCAGGGGCATTTCAGAGAAGGCATAGTTCAGATATACAAAATAATGAGGGGTGTGGATCAGGTAGACTGAACGTAACGTTTCCCATCGACGGATAGATCGATCACAGGGGGGCACAAATGTAATGAGAAAGACTGAAAGTTTTAAGTAGATGTGTGGAAAAGCGTTATAGGCCGGCAGGTTTTGGAATTTGCAGCAATGTGTCTGTAAGGGTCACAGAGGCAGGGACCCTTTTAACCTGAAGTAATATTCAGATATGAATATGTTCTGCCAATACCTATAAGGCTATGAGCTAAACGATTCGAGTCGTTAAGCAGTTGATTTTGACAAATGGAGATACAACGGGCTGAAGGGTCTCCTTTGAAACTGTTGTCCTCGGTAATATAGTTGTTAGTGTCGCCGCATGTTATGCGGGAGATAGGAGCTCAATTCCTCGCTGGGGCAGTGCAAATGTTTTAAAACTGTCGCTACATTCCGAAGTGCGGGTTATTAATGCCTGTCCTTCCATTCGCCATGGGACATGTCACAGGAAGGACAGTGCTGTCTGAATCAGCGTGGGGAAGATCTGCAGCTCCCGCTGAGACAGAGTGTCAGTGAAAGCACAAACACGTGACTTCCGCAACCTGCAGCTTATATCTGTACTGGAACCTAAACCATTTAATAGAAAGAAAAAGGAAGCTGAAAAACACCAATTCAGATGTGAGCGCAGAAACATTTTCCGCAGCATCATGAGGAAAACTGACAAACGGCTCTGAGAAAGAGTTTGTCTTTCAGAACTGTTAGTTCACAGAGATGTTTTTGTTCCACTTAAGCCCTTAAGAAATTGAATAACAATTTAACTGAAGACTTGAATGTTTACAAGCCAGATGTTTGATGACTGATGATGATGCTGAATGGCTGAAGGGTCATTCGCCATGTTTTAAAAAACTCAATGAGTGTCATTTTTCAACTGAACCAATAAGGTAAAAATAAAGTTACCAAGAAAATTTGCAAGCATTGCATTTGTCTTCCTTGTTGCGAAAGTGTTGAAATTCAGCTGTCTCACTGCTATTTCCCAATGTTTATTTCCAGTCAGGGAAAAAATATTTTTTGTTCCTTATGAAAGTCGGAAATTGAACATGGATTCCTGACATTACAAAACAGCAAAGGTATCAGTGCTGTCAGAGTCAGTGAGAATTTCATATCGGAGATGAATGCAAATGGGAATAAACGTTAAAAGCAGTTGCCTTTGCCTGCTTTGACTCAGTGCTACAAAAATGATCATTACTGAAACATTTAGTTCTTTTCAAGGATTTAATAAGTTGAATGCACAAAGGTTGGATCTGTGACCAGAGTGCCTCGGATTGAAAGACTTGGAGATGCAGGTTTTGCACTGGGATGTGCAAATTTGAAAATAACACAACACCAGGTTATATTCCAACAGGCTAAATTGGAAATACTAGCTTTTGGACCACTGTTCATTTATCAGGTGGTTGTGGAGTACACAATTGTAAGACACAGATTTTATAGCACAAGTTTACAGTGTGATGTAACTGAAATTATATATTGAAAATTACCTTGAATGTTTGCTAAGTCTCCTATCTGTTAGAATGACCATTTTAGCTTCACTTCTTTCATATGTAAAGCGCAAAACTTTTTATTTTAAAGTTACATTCTCAGGTGAACTTTAACAATTGGTGTCAGCCCCCGTGTGCTGCTGTCTGTTCCATAATGTTTAGAATGATTCTAATTTTATAAAATGAGTTAACAGAGACTTACATGGATTCATGCAGTTTTTGAGCAAATTACGATGTAACTCTGCAAGTGCAAATTCACTCCACAAACATATATGCGCGTGTGTGTGTGTGTGTGTGTGTGTGTGTGTGTGTGTGTGTGTAGGAGGGTCTGTTTGTGTAGATAAGTAATGGGATCACCTGTACATTGACATGAGCCCAAGGTCCCTGTCGAGGCCATCACCATGGGTACCGAACTGAGCTATCAGCCTATGCTCAGGCACATTCAGCTGCTGCTTGCTCCGAAGTCCGCCTTGGAGGATGGTCACCCGAAGGTCCGAGGACGAATGTCCTGGACCACTGAAGTGCTCCCCAACTGCGAAGGGGCATACCTGCCTGTTGATTGATGTGCAGTCGCCATTCATCCGTTCTGTAGCCTCTGCTCGGTTTCACCAATGTATCATGCCTCAAAGCATCTTTGCCTGCAGCGTGTTGTTTTTTTTTAGGATTAGCGTCAGTCTAAACATTATGGCACGGACACAGCACACAGGGACTAACACCTTCAACATATTAGCTGGGTTGACATTAATTGTTAAAGTTCACCTGAGAATGTAACTATTAAAGGAAAGTTTTGCGATTTACATAAGAAAGAAGTGAACCGAACGTAGTCATTCTAACAAATGGAAGATTTAACAAACAATCAAGTTATTTTTCAATGTAAAATTTCAGTTACGTCGCACTGTAACCTTTTGCAATAAATTCTGTATCTTACAAGTGTGTAGTCCACAACCACCTGATGAAGGAGCAGCCCTCCAAATACTAATGCTTCCGATTAAACCTGTTGGACTATGACCTGGTGTTGTGCGATTTTTAACTTCTTGACTTCCTAAATCAGGACTTCTTGTTTCTGAGGCAGAGAAAGCAGCTCTACCAGGAATCTGTTTAATATCTTAGATTAGTCAATACCCCAGCCCTTGAAAGAATGGAAAAGTGTCTTCCCTCTCCCTGCACAGTCGGAAAGTTCATCATTCTCATCTGATTCCACTTCGAAAGAGTTTCAAAAAACTGTCAAAACTGAGTCTCAGCGATTTAGTGGGTTGGTTTCTGAAAACGAAACGTACCTATGAGCAATGTGTGGGGTTTTCCAGGATTGCCTTCTCTGACAGCGCTGCGACATGACTGATGTTCTCTATGATATGGAATTGCTAGTGTTTGAGTTGGGGAGACAAAGTTAAAAAAAATACACAACATCAGGGCATTGTCCAGCAGGTTTGTTTGGAAACACTAGCTTTAGGAGAGCCGCTCCTTCATCAGCTGGGTGTCTTTCTTCAGAAAATTGATGTGTGTGTCAACATGCGCGATCTTTTGGAAGATCATCTGGACTTTAACCAACCGTTCGTGGTGTCGATATTACCCATGACTTGGAGGTGTTGGTATTGGACTGGGGTGGACAAATTTATTAATCACACAAAGCCAGGTTAGAGTCCCACAGTTGACAACCACCTGATGAAGAAGCAGCGTATAGAATACTGGTGTTTCCAAATACACCTATTCGATACAATCTGGTGTTGTATAATCTTTAACTCTGATTGTTCTTGGTAATGTTTAACTGATCGAAGACAGTGAAATCATTTTCGTTCGTAGAGATGAAAATTTCAAATATACACCATCTCAGTGAAGCAAGAAAGATGAGTTTGGATGTGTGATGAATCTCCACAATGCGACGGCGCCAAGTAAAAGTCGAACCTACACCAACTGATAAGTAGCCAGCTTTACGAATGGTTGTACCACTGGCCCGCTGCACAGCTGAGATTTTACACGCTGCAGAGCTGTGGTGAAAACAAGGACATGAGCCAATAGCAGTAACATTCACAAGGTGAACAAAGAACAAAGAAAATCAACATCGTTGATTCACTTCAAATTGTCCTTAAAAAAAACTACCATTCACAATCTGATCAGCCAATTAGTGAGGTCACTGCTGATCGAGGAAATTGCAACTGACTTTGCTCCGTTTCCACCATAATTAGAGGTAAACGCCAGCCTAATCACAATATTTTATATACCCATTAATTTTCAGCTTTATATTACGTTAATGACCTTTCCGTATTTGCAGAAAACTGAATAACATGAAATGAGTGAAAAAGTAATTCCGGTGATGTTATCCAATGCAGAGTCGACCAGAAAAGAAGTCAAAGACTTGAAACATCATTCCCATTTCTCTCTGTAGCAATGTATTTTTCTGAGTTGAACATTTGCAGGACTTGTCTTTAATATCTACAAAATTAATTATTATCCCGGGACAGATTCTTCATAAATCAATTAACATCTGAGGTGTTGAAACCTATTTTACTTCAGATTAAAATAGTTGAATATCCTTTCCCCAGCCTAATGTCCCAATATTCCCTCCTCTTCCATGTAAATACAAGCTGCTCCAGGTTAGGTTGGAGATCCCGACCTGACGTTCCATTGCTCTTTGCTGCTCCATGTCAATAGAAGCTGCTCTAGGTGACGTTGTAGCTCCCAGTCTGGTGTCCCAAAGCTCCCTACCCCATGTCAATAGAAGCGGTCCAGTTGAGGTTGGATCTACCAGTCTGATATCCCAATGCTCCCTGATGCTTCATGTCAATAAAAACTAGTCCAGTTGTGCTTGGAACTCCCAGACTGATGTCACAAAGCTCCCTGGTCTATGTCAGCAGACGCTGCTCCAGATGAGGTGGGAGCTCTTATCTCTGGCAGCTCACACACCTCTACATCATCGTAGAAATACTGCCCACTGACCATTTCTACTACTGGAACCATTGGTGGAATATTCACATCATGAGAACCTAATCTTATTCTTAATCACCACCGAATCTTTATTTCCAAAAGACTTTCTTTCTTAAACGTTAGTTAGCATGTGCATACTGCAGTCAATCCGAAGTAAGATAATGGTGCTAATTGACGTATGTTCAATAAAAATTGCATCCTATTTTTCATGTTGAGTAACTGCTACTTAGCAAGGACAATGTTTGTAATGAAATCACACTTTTATTCCAGGTGAGGGAATGTGATTTGTATTATTTAAATTGAACTTGTTCACTGTGTGAAATTATCAAATAGATCTCAATTTCAAGACAAAATTGCTAGTGTTGTCATCCACCTTGAAATGTGGTGTCTTCTTCTTTCCACCACACAGGTATTAGAATGAAACATCTGTTAATGACATGCGTATAAAGACATTGAAATCATTTTTAAGTTTATGTTGCATTGATCTACGGTTATTGAAACACAGTTTAGGTTCATTCCCTGCAGTTAACATGCTGACTTCTCCAGTTGTTCATAGTTCAATGTGATGCATGCAGTGTGTGCATAACGAGAGGGACCTTGCTTACCACATATTGCCTTTATCTGTATCTTATGTCCATCATTCATCAATGCCACGACCAAGGGGAAAGGGCGAGACCAATGTTTAAGTCTGTCTATGCCCATGCACGGCACCCACAATGGCAATTCTCGACTGTGCATTTGCAGCCAGTTCTCTGTGCCCCTACACACATCCCCTGCCCTTTTTGAAATATCTCCATTATTTTGTGCTGTCTCACTGTGCTCTTCTCACCAAGATGATTCACTTCCACCCAACTTGCTCCAGATTTCATCGGACAAAACACTCATTAAGAATTGCATTGCATAAACATGCACTTCGCATCTCTCGTTATTTCGTTTTCCTGAATTTCTTTCATATGATAAAAGTTCACAGCAACTTGACTTTGAAAAGAGAAACGCGTACCTTTTCATTATCCCAATTAAATTCACATTTCAATGCACTTTCGCCAAAAGGCTCAAATTATTCTTTGAGATTTTATAATGGCGTAATGCATAGAAACTGACCATTGGAGTTCCAATTTCAAAAAGTCAGTTGTGGTCATCCAAAAATGGCAACAACAAAAACCGTCGGTAATAGGGGGGTTTGAACACCCTACTGTAGAACATAATGGGTTAGTAGTGCACCAGCTTTACCTCGCCGTCACATCGTCAGACATGCTTAGTGGTATGTGACCCTATGAGTAATTGAGTTGCTTATATTATGCAGCGCGGCAGATATTTCTCCGTGGTGTTGGCGAAATGATAATTAGCGCAGTGCAGTTCCAAGTGTATGGACTGACCTCTGGGTTGTGGGGAAGCGCACTCCCACTGTGATACTCTGCTCGCAATGATTTGAACACAATTGAAGAAATGACTATGTAACAAGGTCTGTTGAATTCTGTGGCGATTTGAAGTCAACAAGATGAAGAGCCCGTGACAGCAGAAGGTGTAAAATTGTCTGAGGAATTGTTTTCCAGACTGGAGGTGAGTGCATAGTGCTCAATGTCATTATTCGGAACACCTTACTTCCGTTCAGATATTTTTGACACGAACTTGTGTACAGAACTGACAATTTCAAAATCCGAAATAAGGCTAAACTGACAATTGAACTCAACAATGCAAAAACCTTGATGTGTATCATTTTCCTGGACCGTGCAACACCAAGTCACTGTATGATCACAGTAACACAGTGAGCAAGTGTCTGAAGGAAAATGAGTGCAGTGCCAGAGCGTATATTGGGAGCAGCACGTGACACACGGGGAAGTGCATTTCCCAAAACAGGAACACATCCCAAACAGCGGACTGCGGTGGAAGAATTCAGAGGGAGTTTACACTTTGGAATTTGATGCCAGAGACACAATGGAGACCTGTCATTGAGTGTGTTTAAGATGAAGATTTTAAGATTTCTACATTTGAAAAACAAAATAAAAAGCTCATGGGTTAGTGAAGGAAAATGTTGAAGTTGTATATTTTATCAATCTACCCATCTTTGCAATAAGAAGCTCACCACTTGCCTCACTCGGGGTCAAAACCATTGGTGAAGATGATCGTGTAATCGCAGTTACCAGCCATGGAATCAGAGAAACTCGGTTTCCCAACCGTTAAGGTACAACCAGGAATGTGGAGGTAAGCATTAATGTGTTTCTCAAAGTGCTGCAGATGACCAGTGCATGGTATCTCTGTGCCAGTATAGTGGGCTGTGCTGTGCCGAAGATTTAGGTCAGAGCCTCACATGGAGCAGCTTCAATTTGTCGTCGGGTCGAGGGGTAAGGATGGAAGGTGATATTGAGCAAAGCCAAGTTTATGGGAAACTACCAGTTTTTGTGGATTGAATAACGACCTTTTCTGGATAATGACTCCTTGATCAACAAACATACTGCAAATATTTAAAACGTTAAGAGACATGTGTGGAGAAAGAGCCGAAGGTGATTTTTCAGCAGATGGTGACGTTTCCAATGTGCACTGCGTTAAATTCCGGGAAAGTAGATGTTGAGCTGGTTGCATGTTATGATGTTTGTTGCAAACTCGCAAAGGTCATTGTAATAATCAACAAAAAAAAAGATTGGTACCATAGGACCGTCTGAATATTGTATTCAATTTTAGTCTGAGCATCTTTCCGATGAAGTGGTGTGCTGTTGAAAAACACAAAAAAAGACAGAGTAAAGTTTTTGGTGGAGATAAGAAAGCATGAAATACACCTGATATCATGTGAATGTGGTCAAATCTTTAAAGTAGGTGTTGCGTCTCCAAGTGACGATTCAATTGCTACTCATTTGGATGTCACTTCTGTCTGCAGTTATTTTAGGACATCAGCCCCATTTTCAATGCTTCACCTTGAATAATACGCTGCACCTTTCAATCCATGAACTTTTTATACTCAATCTTATTCAGCTGTGCGTGTTCGTGAAATGCCTTTGTGTCTGAAAAAAAACAAATTCGATATTAATCCACACCCACACTTTTCCTTTCTTTCAATGGTAAATTCCCTCCTTGTATGTTAGTTCGTGCGTCTTTTAAAATACTCTGAAATCAGAAATCTACGTTTTATTTCCGGAAAGTCATCCAGGATTTCAATAACTTTATTGAATGGAAGAAACACTCATCCAATCATTCCTTAATCATTCACTAGTAGTTTTGAAGATCTAACTGAATTGGTAGATTCACTCGAAAGAGGGAGCTTCCCCGATTTAGTCACTTCAATCCTCACATTATGTGAAAATCTCTTTTGTTTCCGTTTAAGCTTGCGTGTTTCTGATGCAGCAATTCCACATCTCGTGAATAAACTCCTTCATTCTCTATCATACCGATGAAACCATTTATATCCTTGCTGATGATTTTATGTCTCAGTAAACCCCGTCCCTGGGATTCCTAATATCTTGCTATCCAGGAAGCAGCGTTTGTGCCCTTTATAAACTCTTCACATGTCTTTGGTGGAGAATGAAGTCAAGGATTACACTGAGGGTGACTGATTTCACAGTTACACGATGAACTCTTTGCTTTTTAAATATGATTTCACTCAATCTCCATGACCTGAGTGAGTCTCAGCTAATTCTAAAGGTAACTGAAGTTCAAATACATGATAGTAGGGTTATAGATATTCCAGTGCAGACTAGTCCTTGACAGTAAATATCATTACCAAAGGCCACCGCGGATCTGAATTCAATACTTTTCACACAGTAATTATCGTAGCTACTGTGTATCGTATTTATGTGTTCTTGCCCACTTTGTCCATCACTACATGTGTCCTTGTATTGGGTTCTACTGAATGATTAATTTGTGAATGGAGACTTTCCCTTCAACTCGTTTTCGAAACTCCATGGATCATTTAATAATTGTACTCATATGCTTGCAGAGGATAGTCCTACCATTACAGGGATGAATCAGTGAACTTTCCCCCGTATCCTCGAAGGCAAGGATTTCCTTCTACAGTTTAGGAGATCATTACAGCACTGAATCCCATGTGTGTGTTCATTAAAACTAAAACAGTTGCAGAAAGACTAAGATTTTCAGACTAAGGTTTTGCAATCTGCTTGCATTGCTTGTACCAAAAGTTACATTCCACATTGAGCTATGTTTGTGAATGATAGCATTTCCTGAATCCTCAGCAATGATATTTAAATTTTGTCAGAACACTATCATTCACTGTTCTCTCTTTCCCTTCCGGTTCCCCATTTAATATCCTGTATTTTCTCAGTTTATCTTACTTTTTCAACAATTCAAACAATCTCGCTCCTGATTACCAATCCAAGAGAGTACTATAAATTTGTCAATTTATATGCAATGCAGATGTAGGGCGCGGTGACCAAGTGGAAAGGCATTGGTCACATGAACTAAGTAGCAGTAGCGGGGTGGTGGTGTTTATCCCATCACCGCGGACTGAGCTGTCTCCATTGGTAGATTATCACACATTAACAGTGAAGATCGTTTGATGTCATCCTCGAAGGTACATGCTACAAAAAGCTGAAGACTGCGGGATAATGATGTGGTCAGCGCTAACTCAGAGGCCCAGCGGGAGACTGGTGGGCCCATAAACCAGAAATTAATGGATTAAAAGATTATTCTTCTTAGAAGATTCCGATTGAGACCATCATCTTAACACTTTCTGAGGAGAAAATGGACGTGGGTGAGCGGAGAGTCTCAACTGGTTCCAGCATTTACAATCTTGGTCTGTGTGACAACAAAAGCAGAAACCTGAAATTGTTTATCTTGCTTCTGAAAAACAGGTGAGTAAATATTTAAGAGCTTAGATATTTCTTCCTGGTGTTCATGAAATGAGCAAGAGCAGAGTACGGTTCCCTGAGTATGGTCTGGTTTCTGGGTTATGGGCCCAGGGCCCTCCACTGTGATATTCTGATCACATGATCTGAAAACACACAAATAAATGACTCAGTGAAAAGATCTGCTGAATCGGATTCGGTGAAGAACAGAAGTCGATTGAATGAAAAGAGCCATAAGAGTGGGAATGGAGCAAATTATTTTCCAGACTCGAGGAGAGTGCATCGTGCTGTTTCCAGGTGTCAATATCTGTACAAGTAGACTGAATCAGCCTTGGGTGTTATTGTACTGCATCTTTTGTATAATTTTGCAAAAGCACGAAACTTTTATATAGGGGGACAACTTCAAAATGCTCAATGAGGCAAAACACACAAATGAGGTAAACAACAGAGTAACCACACAAACTGGTTTACATCACGTGGTAAGCTTTCCTGCTCAAATTTCGCTCAAAATCGAATTCCTGAGTATCAGATTCGAACAGTGAATGGTGTATGTCAATACAAACTGCTCTGATCTCACAACTTCAGCATTTCACACGCCCCCTTATGTACGTCTGCCAATTGTAATTGATCACTCACTGTGTTACTTCTACACATGTAGAGAAGAAATAATTATAAGAACAACAGCCATGTAAGTGACTGGGATTTGACACCTGCGACTCCACTTTCAAGGAGCTAAGTACCTGGACCTTACCATTAAGTGTATAAGTCCTGCTAAGGTTTGCTTTCTCAAAATGCAGCACCTCGCATTAATCTGAATTTAACTCCATCACTTTTCTTTAATCATGTTTAGTTAGCTTATCAGAATGCCCAACTGTGTTGGTCAGAATTACCTCACTCCAACTATACAATAAACCAATGGTGTTCGTTCCCATTGTTGTTCTACTTCTGTCACAATGTATTTTATCTAATTCTACTTAATATTATTCTACTGTCACTATTAGGAATTCTACTGCTACCTGTGCTACAATGATCTTCCATCCCAGACTAACCTGTCATGATTAGTTATTCAGCTACCCTATCTGTCACAATGTTTTCCTGTCCAAAGCTGACTCAACTAACCGCTGATTATGTATATAATGTCATATCCTGCTACAAGCGTCTCAAGCAGGCTGACTCTACTATCAATTAATTATTTAAAGTCATACCCTTCCTATTTATTGTCACGACTTGTCCCAACCTACCATGAGGATATTTAGTAGGGAGTCTGACTTGACTAATTGTTATATCTCAGCCTGCCATTGTAACCTTTCAGCCTCAGTCTGACTCTGGGAATTGGTGTAGGAGCATTCCACTGTTCTTATCCCATCCTGCCACAGCGGCCCCATCCTGCCCAATGACCTTTTGACGCGTGTAGCATTCCTCAGACCACTTGTAACAGATTGCAGGTAGTTTCCATGCCTTTAAACTTCCCATGCTTTCATGCTCTGTATTTTCTGTGCGCTGTTCGGATCTTTCATCAGACATCTGTTTATCTTCACCCGATTTTCCAGTACTGGTCCTTATCCATATGTGCTCTAGTTTCTCAACTATTCGGCTAAATACTCCTGAAATATTTTGATGACTCATAGCTTTACCACACGTTCAAACAGTGAGTTCCAATTATACAATACTCTCAGAGTGAAAACGTTCTTCCTAAATCTCCTCTGAACATCCTGTCACTTGCGTTTAACGGAGATCCCTGGTTGTTAACTCTTCCCATAAGAAGTTCATTCCTATCACACATACCGATCCCCTTAATGTGCTCCTTAATCACTTCCTCACTCAGCCTTCTCCGCTCTCAGATACAGAGCCTGAGCTGAGCCCTCATGATGATAGTGTCGTGCTGGAAAAGTACCGCAGGTCAGGCAGCATCCGAGCAGCGGGAGAATCGACGGTTCTGGCATAAGTCTTTAATCAGGAATGAGTCTTGTGGGTGGGGACTGAGAGATAAATGGGAGGGGGTTGGGGTTGCGTGCAAGGTAGCTGGGAAAGCGAATGGTGGATGGAGACGGGGAGAAGGTGATAAGTCAGAGGGGGAGAGATGAAGTTGGCAGAGTAGTGAACAAAGAAGAACAAAGAACACAGAAAATTTACAGCGCAGGAACAGGCCCTTCGGACGTCGAAGCGTGAGCTGATCGAAATCCACTGTCTAAACCTATCACCCAATTGCTCAGCATCAGTATCCTTCTGCATCCCACTTACTCATGCATCTGTCCAGACGCATCTGAAATGAATCTACTGTGCTAGCCTCTACCACCTCTGCTGGCAACACGTTCCAGGCACCTACCACTATCGGTGTAAAATACTTCCAACGTCTATCTCTCTAAAGCTTTTCACCTTTCAGCTAGAACGCGTGACCTCTGAGCATTGAATCCCTCAACTTGGGAGAAAGCTTACCTCTATCCACCCTGGCTCTACCCTTCATGATTCTGTAGACGTTGATCAGGTCCCCCTCAATCTCTTTTTTTTAATGAAAACAAACGTAACCAACTCAACCTCTCGTCAGAGTTAGCATCGTCCATACCAGGCAACATCCTCATAAACCTTCTCTGCACCCTCTCCTAAACGTTCATATCGTTTTGGTAATTTGGCGACAAGAACTGTACACAGCATTCTAAATGCGGTTGAACCAAAATCTTGTATTTTTTCACATGACCTGTCAGCTCTTACAATCAATGCCCCGTCTGGTGAAAGCAAGCAGGCCATATGCCTTCTTGTCCACTCGATCCAGCTGTGCAGCCACCTTCAGGGTACAAAGAACCTGAACTCCCAGATCTCTCTGCTCATCAACTTTACCCAAGGCTCTTCCGTTTACAGTATCCTTGTCTCTCAAATTAGACTTCCCAAAATGCATAACCTCACATTTGCCTGGATTCAACTCCATCTACCAATTCTCCGCTCAACTCTCTTGTCTATCTATATTCTTCTTCATTCTTTGACAGTCCCTACGCTTCCTGCTACTCCACCAAATCTTCGTGTCATCTGCAAATGTAATGACGATATTTGGGCCTGCAACCCTTGGAGACTGGAGCATTGCAGCTGGTAGTAATTAGATTTGATGAATGAAATCTGGAATATAAACCCGCTCAAAGGAAGAGTGACAAAAAGTTTTAATTTGCTGAAAACCCATTCATTCATGTCCCTTCAAATGGGAAATCTGCCTTCCTTAAAGAGACCTGCCAACATATAACTCCAGACCCACAATAGTACGGTTCACCCATACATTCCCTCTGACTCAGTTCAAGGAGAGTTAAGGATGAACAACAAATGCTGTTCAGACTATGATGGCCACAGTCCTGGGGAGTATAAGGAAGGATAAAAAAGATACATGGATGACGGGGAAAATTGGGAGTCGTCTCAGCGTGGTCTCAAATTCAGCTGATTATCCAAACTAAATAGTCACAAGGATACCCACGCCTCCATGAAGTCAGGTCCATGGGGGCGGGGTCTGTCGGAAGGGATTCAATTACCCGCTGAAATGTAAACTCACTTCTTCAGTCACAATGTGGGCAGTTCATTCACCACTCCCACATGTGAGAAGGAATCAGTCAGGAGTCCAACCTGCAGAGTCACCATCAGGTTTACAAATGGTAGCAAGGGTCTGATTCTGCTGTTATTGCAGGTGTTCATCCCATCCAGCAATGAACCATGCTTGGATGCCTGATTCCAGTAGAGTACCACTGTTTCCTGATGTAGATCAATAATTCAAACTTAGTTGTAGGAGTCATGTTTAGAAGTTTACACACGATGCAACAATTGGTCGTGTAGGTGACTGTGCTGAATAATACCAGGGACCGCAGGGATGTTTCAATCAGGTGGAAAGGAAAAAAGAAATTGAGAATGGAATTGAATCCAGACCAGTAAGTGCAATGAATTCGTGGAGTTGAAACAATAACAGTGAGGATTCTGAGTGGTGAACAGGAACAAAGAGATCTTGGAGTAGATATTCACTGATCTCTGAAGATTGTTGGACAGGGAGATCAGTTGTTCGAGAGGCTTTTTGGATATTTTCTATTGTTGACCACAGTCTGAGAATGATATTCGATCTTTAGCAACCGCCAGTTTAGGAAACACCCAAAGGAATGAGCACAAGTCTGGTCATTGCAATAATCAATATATTTTAAAATTGTAATATAAAAGGTGGAGGGCTCAAGTATAACTCTTTGGCCATCAAGACCGCTTCACCACTCAATTAATTTACCACTGCTTCCTCTCCAAGTCCTGCTGGTACGTGCCTTGGAGGGTAATTCATAAATGGTGACGTTTCAGTGCATCTTCAACCTTGTCCTTATGGTCGGTACAGTCTTTGAGCTTTGAAGGTTCTGTCAACAAAGCCTGGTTGACTTACTTCAGTGAATTTTCTAAATGGCGTACTCTGCTGCAATTGTGCCTCAGCAGTTAAGGGAATAAATATTCAGGCGTTTTACAATGTACAGTTAAGTGACTGTATTGTCGTGGAGGGTGTCCTAGTCCTTCAGTGATATTGCAGCGGCACGCACCGAGGCAAATGGAGAGAGTCCTGTTAAACATCTAACGTGTGCGTTGCGGACGATGTAGGCTTCACGGAGACATGAGTTGAGTTAATAATCAAACAAAAACGACTGACAGACATGTTTTTGTCATCAATTTCTTTATATGGGTGGTCAGGTTCCAATTCTCCTCAATACTGGCTCTCAGGACGATTACACGTAGGAATTCAGTTACAATGAAGCCATTGAATGTCAATCGAATATGATTAGATTATCATTTGTCAGAGTTATCATTGCTGCATTTGGTCCTTCTGTGGATCAATCCGATTCCAATCACTTTCTGATTTCAAGTTCCAATTCCCGTCTGCACCTGATATTTCAACCCGTTTCCTCACATAAATTTCTCCACCTGCCTTCATTATATGTAAGGACGCTGCAGAGGACAGCAGAGGTTTACGAGGATGTTGCCAACTCTGT
The DNA here is from genome assembly GCF_047496795.1 of Chiloscyllium punctatum. Taxonomy (NCBI): domain Eukaryota; kingdom Metazoa; phylum Chordata; class Chondrichthyes; order Orectolobiformes; family Hemiscylliidae; genus Chiloscyllium; species Chiloscyllium punctatum. The sequence continues at coordinate 14,061,501 of NC_092772.1, forward strand.
ATAAAATGGAGCTTTGTGAAATGGTTGGTTAGGCTGGGATTATTCTCCTCGAAACAAAGGAGGTGAAGAGGAGCTCTATAATCGTATAACACCAATCATAAACGTTCAATATTCATGGAATCTTGACAGGGTAGATACGGGCAGGTGGTTTGCCCTAGGCTGTGAGGAGAGCACCAGAGGACATAATTTCAGAATTACATAATGCCCATTTAATTCAGAATTGAGGAGTAATTTCTTTGTTCAGGGGCCAAACAATATGTGCCACCTGTGCTGTTGGGTATTTCCAAACTGTGCTAGATAGTTAATCAGAAAGATGATGAAAATTTGTCGAGTTAAGTGAGCAGAAAGGAGTTACAGATTATTGGGGCAGCACGGTGGTTCAATGGTTAGCACTGCTGCCTCACAGCACCAGGGTCCCAGGTTTAACTCTAGCCTCGGGTAGCTGTCACTGTGGAGTTTGCACATCATTCCCGCGTTTCCGTGGGTTTCCTCCTACAGTCCAAAGATGCGCGTTCATGTGAATTGGCCGTGTTAAATTGCCCGTAGTCAGAGGGGAATGGGTCTGGGTGGGTTTCTCTTCTGAGGGTTGGTGTGGACTTGTTGGGCCGAAGGGCCTGTTTCCATGCTGTAGCGAATCTAATCTAGATCAATCATGAGTTCGTTGAATGGTGGGGCAGACTCCATGGGCTGAATGGCAAACATCCACTTGTTTAACATTTGGTCGAACGCCTTATTTTATTCATAAGTTCAGAATTGTGGGGGGATGGGATGAAGTGATAGAAAAGGTTTATTAAACAGATGAGACAGATCAGGAACAAGATTCATAAACTCAGGAAGACGAAATGTGCTGTGACGTGGGGATAACAAATGACTCTGGGCACAGCACAGGTGGCTGTTTACAGAAGCTGTGAATACTAAAGAAAGTTGGTAGAGCTTAGACAGTTGGCAAGTCAGTGATCACGCTGGATGATGGATCGTTGTATGATTCACACACAGCAGAAATTTGTGAAAGAATGAAAGGTTCATTTTAGTGGAGAAGTTTTCTGCGGTTCCAATTCCGAGTGACTGTTTTAAATACTGATCAGATCTTTGTGTGAAGTGTCAGGTTAAAATACTCATGAACAACCCCACTGGATAAACTTGTGCTCCCGATCACTTGTTATTTGTTTCTCTTTCTTTCGATGCAAATTCATAGAAAGACAAGATGGAATGTGGGGCAGAAAGAAAAATGCGTTCCTTCTCATTACACGAATTTAATGTACAATTGAATAGAATGACTGCTCTAACTCTTCATTTTGACTTTAATGTGGTGTCGATTATTCCTGAATCTCCCGTGCAGTCAAGGGCAAAAACAAGATTCTCAATCCAGTGTATACCAGAGGTGTGAGGTGCAAAGAAAATCTGCTGGAGCGGTTTGTGAAGTTAGCAACCAGAGTATGACTCGAACTCGTGAATGTGGAGCACAGCGGTATAATAACACAACACCATAATCGTTCAGTCTCCTCTGCACATTTTGTAGAGGGGTGACATGTGACCTCATCAGGGTACATGTGGTGAAAGTAAAGGATGAGAAATTTGCAGAGCGGAATCAAATCCACACCATTGTGTTTCTGCTTGCATCAGAATTATAAAAACAGCAAATTCCAATAAATAGCCATGTTCGTCACAATGAATACCTGTCATTGATACATTCTGATCAGAACTGTGTCAGGATGAATCAGAGAACAAGAAGTTTCCGTCATATTCACACCTACATTTGACGCATAATTTCTTCAGTCACTTTCTCTCTCACGTGAAGAAGGAGCCATGGAGAGGGAAATAAAGGCGATGTTGTTGCTCAATGGCCTTTCTGATATGGCTGAACCTGAAATTGGATTAAACTGCAAGAAACGCTGTTTTGTTCGTTTCATTTTAACTTTGCTGCAACCTCACAATGTTCATTGTAATAATCGGAAGGGAATTAGATTTATCTCATTGGAACGATTGATGTTGTATTCAAACTTGCTCCGACTTTATTTCAGCTTAAGGAAAATACTGCTTAGAAAATCAGAGTGTTAAAATGCAAAATAAAACCCACCAGTTTTGTTGCTCGTTGCTTTGGCAGTATTCACCGAGAATAAAATGGACCAAACATCACGGTGTTTGTCCTCACAGCTTTAACGCAAGTGATTAAAGCAGGACGTCGATCTCAACTTGTCACTTCTTATTCATTATGTAATATCATTCCTTCACAATAAGAAAAATCCACTCAGTTCCATTTACAATGCTTCAGGCAGAATATTATGCCAAATCTTTGAAAATCCAGAGTTTTTGGAACCGAATCTTATTCAGCTGCACACGTTCACAAAATTTCTTTACATTTAAAGTCAACCCACTTAGACATTGTTTCCCCGAAACTTCTGACCGACTACGCCCCACCCCTACACCTTTACCGAGACACACGCTGTCGCCCTCTTGTGAAATGTATTCCTTGTATGTCAACAAATGTGCCTTTCCAAATATTTTGGAAAACAGATTCTCGGAGTGACAGCGATTCTGCTCTCATCTTTTCTTTGTCCTTCAAAGGTTTTATCAAAGGGTTTGAATGTCTGACGTCTAGATGTTTACTCACTTGAAATAGGGAATTTTCCACCTATTTACTCTGTCCAAACTTTTCATAACATGGAAACCCCCAATTAGGTCTTTCTTGGTTCAGGGATAACTGTTCTAAATTTTCGAAGACAACAAGTGAATAAAATCTCATCCTCAGTAAACCCCGTCAGCATCGACTCTAGTGGCTTTACCCCCAGTAAACACCGTCATTACCCTGTCCGATAGAATCACAGAATCCTACAGTGCAGAAAGGCATTTCAGTCAATCGAGCCGGTGTCGACTCTCTGAAAAGCATCTCACCAAGACCTAGTTCTCCTCCCTATTCCCGTATATTTCACCAGAAGAAGGGGCAACCCTCCCCATTATGATGTCAAATAAACCTGTGGGACTATAACCTGGTGTCCTGCGACTTCCGACCGTGTTCCCGCTTTACTCAATTCACTTAATTTACTGAAATCATTTCCTGGATACGACAGGGCAATTTAACTTGACCAATCAACATAGCCCTCAGACCGAACAGCAGTGCGAATTACTGAGCCAATGTTCCATTATAGTGAGCAAAACCTGAATCATTTTTAATGCTTTTATACACTGGTAACTCAGCCACATCAAAGCAAATCAACCCAATTTCAACACTTCAATCCGGAACAAGTCTGCCAAATGTTTTTTCCTTTCCAACTCTGTAACAAGGTGCATTTTGCCGAAGTCACATGTTTGCATTTTCACTGACACTCTGCCTCCCTGAGAGCTGCAGCCCTTTCCCCCACTGATTCAGGCAGCACTGTCCTTCCTGTGACATGCCCCATCGAGAATGGAAGGACAGGTATCAATACCCGCAATTGGGAATGGAGCGACAGGTTTAAAATATTTACACTGACCCAGTGGAGAATTGAGCCCTGTGACAGACGGGGACACGAACCACTATACTACCGAGACCAAGAGACTCAAAGGAGGCCCTTCAACCAATTGTGATGACAGTTGTCAAAAACAACTGCCTAATGAACTGAATCCCATTTCACAATATTTATCCCACAGCCTTATATGTCATGGCATCACAAGTTCACATCTGAATGTTTATTCAGGTTCTAAGGGTTTCTGCCATTCTGAACAATGCAGACAGTGTATTCCAAATTCCAACCACTCACTGGCTTATAAAGCACTTTTGCACATCTTCTCAAACCATTCTGACTTTCTTCTTAAATCTCTGACCCCTGCTAATCCTCCATTAATGGGAAACTCGTTCAGTCAACCCTGTCCATACCTAACCCAATCATGTCTCCTCTACATCTCCTTTACACTGCGACAAACACTCCACTCTGTCCTGTCTTTCTTCACAACTGAAACTCTTCATCCCAAACAATATCCCGGTAAATATCTCCTACGATTTTCTGAGTGTGATCACATCCCTGCGACTTGCAAAACTGCAATCAACACTCTTGCTTGAGTCTAATGAGCATTTGTTTTAAAATTTCTGGATTTGTATGAGGGCGATTCTGGCTATGCCGAATTTATTACCCATTCTGAATTGCTCAGAGGGAAATTGAGACTCAACCATATTGTTCTGAGTCTGAAGTCACATGCAGGCCAGACCAAGTAAGGACAGCAGATTCCTTCCTGAAATGACATCAGTGAACCAAATGGTTTTTTTCTTCAACAATTGTCAATGGATCTATAGTAATCAGTCGATTCTTGATTGCAGATATTTGCTGAATCCAAATTTTACAATCTGGCATGGTGGGATTCAAGCCCGAGTACCCAGACTATTACCTGGGTCTCTGGATTATTAGTCCTATGAAATTACCACAAGACCAACACAGAAAACCAAAAAAACTGATCTTTTCCAATAAAATGTCTTTTCACCAAAACTGCCCTGGGTATTTTCCATGAGCCTGACGCTCCAATTGTCTCTGGCCTATGTCAGTAAAAGCTGCTGCTTGGGGATTGATTTCACAACCGCGGTATCCAAATGGATCGATTTGTTTGAAGGCCCCGTTGGTGGGATTGGGGCACGTTCACCCAACAACAGTAACCGCAGCAGCAGCACAGACAGAACAGTATGAATGTGAAAGAGAGTGATAGATTGGGCATTGCCTCAGAGAAATGGGGGGAGGGACGGAAAGGAGGTTTAATGATCGTGGGAAGGAGAGAAACCTCCGACAACGGGAGTGTTTCAATCCTGATATATGACACGCAGAGATGTAAGAGAGCGGAATTTGAAGGTAAAATAATTAATTTCTGAGCTTGTGTCAGAAAAAGGACAACGGAGAGAACACTTAGTGCCGTGATTTGGTTTCAAATCGAGGTTGCTGTGGTCACAATGCAAAATACCGACAACCACGATCACAGTAACCACAGAACAGGATGCTTGCAAGCAGCAATAAGTATACTAGCAGAGGAAATGTTCGGAAGAACAGCAAATGTACAATATCCGTACTCTGCAAACAGTGACAGACATGTGGGACCTGAGAATGTGCTGAATCTTTCAGTTCGATGTCCTCAGAGGCTGTAGAGATCACTTGAATAAGAACGTTGAAAGATGGGATTGATCGATTTCGACAAAACGTCAAAGACTCGGGGGACAGGACAGTATATTGTTGAAATGCATGCTTCAATAGCATTTTAGCTTAACATCGGCACAGCCGCCCAGATCCAACCGGAAATAGGGATGGGAATCAGTGCGCAGAGTTACCAGTGATGCATTAGGTGAGCGTGTGATGGTACAGAGGCTCAAGAAATTCCTCGGTTGAATGTGCTCCTGCTCAAAGGAATGGTTGTCCCCGTTTATACGATCATAGCGATTTCCGGTGCATCTTTCTAAGACAGCTGAGTGGCACAAGTGGTGCGTGTTGAGCCCTTAACTTTGCAATAGTGGGTTTAAAAGATGATTTTGCTGTTTGGATCTGTGTTTCCGACACTGGCGGTGGCAGCAACATTTGCTCGCATCAGCTCAGTATCAGTTTCTTCCACACAGTCAAGACTTCAACCAGGAGAAGTTGGTGTTGGATGATATTTTAAACTAGTCATCCTTGGGGGTTGGTTCACGGAAACGGTGATGTTTACGTTCGACAAATAAAACTTGAAATACAAGCCTGACCTCAGGAACAGAGATCATGACTTTAAGCCATACTCTTTATGTTGTACCAAAATGCAATACCTTCCATTTATCCAGATTGAACTCCATGTTACATTTTTCAGTGCAACGACTCATTGGATTAAGATCCTTTTGAAACTTAGATAATCTTCATCACTGTCTACAATTCTGGTGTCGCCTGAAAACCTATGAAGCATGCCAGCTGTGAGTTCCACTGTTTTCTCATATAGATCAATGATTCCTATTTACTTGTAGTGGCCGTGATTTAGCAGTGTGCAGATCATACAACAGTTCGTCATGCAATTAACCATGAGGAAGAAAGCTGCAGACTACAGGGAGATACCAAACAATTGGAAATAAAAATGGTGAAAGCAATTCATTCCAGGGAAGTGGGTGATAGTGAAGCAAAATTAAACTTCAAACCAGCTGCCCCCGCTCCAGTTGCAGCACTCAGCTGTCTCAGCAAGATGCAGTGTAGATTGCTGTTATTATAAACGGGAACAGATTTTCCCTTCTGCCCCGCCTTTGACCAGAAGCACTCCCAACCTCGGAATTGCTTGCGCCTATAAACCATCATAGAAACCGTGCATTCTCCGGTTGATTCACTTGAACCATCGAGTATCTGTGCGACCTCATTCCCATCTCGATTTCAAGTTGCATCTTCGCGACTGCGCCACTCAGTTCCTCTGATTTTGGGGCTGGGATCTGGGACTATGTGGCAGCAGTGGTTACTGCCTTGTGTGGGGAAACTCGAGAAGTAACCGATGTTAAAATGCATTGCTATTGAAATATGCCTTTCAACAAAAGCTTGGTATAAACAATGACTGCAGATGGTGGAAACCAGATTCTGGATTAGTGGTGCTGGAAGAGCACAGCAGATCAGGCAGCATCCGAGGAACAGTAAAATCGACTTTTCGGGCAAAAGCTCTTCATCAGGAATACAGGCAGAGAGCCTGAAGGGTGGAGAGATAAGTGAGAGGAGGTTGGGGGTGGGGAGAAAGTAGCATAGAGTACAATCGGTAAATGTGGGAGGGGATGAAGGTGATAGGTCTGGTGGGAGGGTGGAATGGATTGGTGGAATAGTTGATAGGCAGGTAGGACAACACAGGAGAAGTCATGGGGACAGTGCTGAGCTGGAAGTTTGGAACTATGGTGAGGTGGAGGAAGGGGAAATGAGGAAACTGTTGAAGTCCACATTGATAACCTGGGTTGAAGTGTTCCGAGGCGGAAGATGAGGCATTCTTCCTCCAGGTTTCTGTTGGTGAGGGAGCGGCGGTGAAGGAGGCCCAGGGCCTCCATGTCTTCGGCAGAGTGGGAGGGAGATGTGAAATGTTGGGCCACAGGGCTGTGTGGTTCATTGGTGCGGGTGTCCCAGAGATGTTCCCTAAAGCGCTCTGCTAGGAGGCGCCCAGTCCCCAAATGTACAGGAGACTGCACCGGGAGCAACAGATACAATAAATGATATTGGTGGATGTGCAGGTAACAAAAGCTGCACTGTCCCCGGAGTCCTTGTTGTTTTGGAGAAATATATTTATCTCAGCCCTCAACACATTAATGATGGAATTAACACAGCCACTGGGGAACCGATGTTAAACAGTCAGACCATTCTGAGTTCCCACATATTTGCTACTGTTCGCTAAGCACTGATAGTATGCATTTGGTGCTCTGCCTAACATTCCTTATAATACTGTACTTAGAGCATGCACTTGATGTGTTCGTCTGTGGTGTGCTGTGATCGTATAGTGGTTAGTACTCTGCGTTGTGGCCGCAGAAACCTCGGTTCGAATCCGAGTCACGGCAATCATAGCTCTGTATGTCCCTGTCTTTTGTGAAACACAAAGGAATCAGTTGTTTCAAAGTTTTGATTTTCTCCAAGGTGATTTTTTTCCTCCAGGTTCTGCTCGCTCACATCTCTGTGTTTCATATGTCAGAATTCAAATCCACCCGTTCTCAGAGATTTCTTCCCTCCTACGATCACTAACCGAACTTTCCATCCCATACCCCCATTTCATTAATTTGGAGATGTCGGTGTTGGACTATGGAGTACAAAGTTAAAAATGACCCAACACCAGTTTATGGTCTTACAGGTTTAATTGAAGCACTAGCTTTCAGAGCGCTGCTCTTTCCTCATGTGTTTGCGGAGTCATTTCCTATTTCATTGAGGCATTGCAGAATCTAATACAGACTCTCCCATTGATACCGATCAGTCTGTGTGGCTGGGGTCACTGTTGCTGGGTGAACATGCCCCAACCCCACCATCGGGACCTGCAGACCATTTGATCCATTTGGTTACCACTGTTGTGAGATCAATACTCATGTAGCAGCTTTTACTGATACGGACCAGATATTATTGGGGTTGGGGGGGTTGGGGGGTGGGGCAAGCTCAGGAAAATGGCACAGAACAGTATCGGGGAAAAGCGACTTCATTGGATAAGATCAGTTTCACTGCTTTTCTGCAATGGCCGAGCGCTATTACCACTGAACACTGAACTGTTAATTCAGACACCAGGTACCTGGGTTTCACTCCGACCATGCTAGGTGGTAGAATTGGGATTCAATAAATATCTGGAATTAAGAATCTAATAACTCCTATATATCCATGTTCAATTGATGAAAAAAAAACTATCTGACGTCATTTAAGGAATGTAACAGCCATTCTTACCTGCTCGGGCCTCCATGTGACTCCAGAATCACGACAATACGGTTGAGTCTCAACTACCCGCTGTGCAATTTGGTATAGCAATCAATACTGCCGAGCCAGCGACGCCCTCATACTGTAACAGAATAGAAAAAAAAAAGTTCATTAGGCCCCAGCTAGATTACTGTGTGCAGTTCTGCAATTCAGAGTACTGCATGGATGTGATCGCACTGGGAACGTTGCAGTAGAGATTCACTGGGATATTGTCTGGGCTGAAGAGTTTCAGTTGTAAGGAGAGATTGGACAGACTGGGGCTGTTTGTCTCCGAGCAGAGGAGATTGGAGAAGACATGACTGAGATGTACTAAATACTGAGGGATATGGATAGGATAGACTGAAAGAAGCGTTTCTTATTGATGGAGAGATCGAACACTGGGGCCAAGAGATTTCGGGAAAAGGCAGAAAGGTTTGAGTAGATTTGCGGAAAGGGTCAGAGAGGCGGAAATCATTCTAACCTTAATAAAAAACTTGAGATGTTGATTTGCGATGCCAAAACATGTAAGATCATGGGCTCAACGATGGAAAACTTGATTCAGGTCGTTAAGCAGTTGTGTTTGACAAGTGCGGCCACAACAGGCTGAAGGGCCTCCTTCGACGTTGTTGTCCTCCACAGTATTGTGGTTAGTGTCCCCACCTGTCACAGGGCTCAATAATCCGCTGGGGGCATCGTAAAGGTTTTAAACCTGTCGCTCTGTTCCCCAGTGAAGGTTATTCATGGCTGGCCTTGCATTCTCGATGGGACATGTCTCAGGAAGGACAGTGCTGTCTGAATCATTTGGGGAAGTACTGCAGCTCCTGGGGAGACAGAGTGTCAGTGAAAGTGCAAACACGTAACTTCAGCAAACTGCACATTGTGTTTGTGTTGCAATCAAAACCATTATATAGAGTTGTTCCTGACTGATGTGTTTCATTTAAAGCAGGAATCTGAGGAAGAAAACAGAATGAACCCATTCAGATCTGAGTGCAGAAACATTTCCAGCAGAACTACTGAGGTTGTACAGCGTAGAACCGCGTTTGGATGTATTGAATTCGGGTTGATGGGCGCAGCTTGCTTTCACTAGGCGGAGTTGCCAGTGTGTAAAGCCATTACACATGATCCAGATAGTGTTCAATGTGATGTTACATTTGATCAGTGGTTCGCACTGCTCTGAAGTCTGTAGGTTAGGTGGATTGGTCATGTTAAATGGCGCTCATCTGTCCAGGGAGTGAACTCAGTAAGTTCAGTGAATTAGCCATGTGTAACGCAGTGATAAGTTCAGCAGTCACAAGTTGCCAGGTTTTATTCCACCAGGTTTATTTGAAATCACAAGCCAGAGGTCTGCGGGGATAGAGACGGGAGCTAGGTCTGGTTGAGATGCTGTTCATAGTCTCCCGACAGACCCGATTGACTCAACTGTACTTTCTGCAATGTAGGGAATCGGTGATTCTATTAGAGAGGACACTTCCAGCGTTTACTGTGCTGCTAAGACATTGGAGACGATGCTGACGGCATTTAGTGGGGATGGAGTTTTATTTATTTGTGTTTTGGAAAATTTGAAACTAAACCAAGGAAAACCGAATGGAAGTTTTCCAGAGTATTTGAGGTTTGGAGAGAGTAAATATGTGGCAAATTCACTTTTTCAAGTTCATAAATTTCTGAAAGTCAAGATCTCAAAACCATCGATGTAGGACAAAGAAATAATGGGGGCAGAATTTCTGTCACTCAGACAATCTGTTTCCAAAATATTTGGAAAGGCACATTGAGAGACACACAAGCAGTGAGTTTCAACAGGAGAGAGACAGCGTGTGGCCAGGTAAAAGTGTAAAGGAGGGTGTAGGGGGTAGAAGCTGCGAGGAAACAATATCTAATTTGGACGACTTCAGATGCAAAGAAATATCGGAAACGTCTGCAGCTGAGTAAGATTCAGCAAAAAACTCAGTGTTTTTTAAAAGATTTCTATTAATATTCCACATGAAGCATAATAAATGGAACTGAGCAGATTTGGTATATTGTCAAGGAAAGCTATTCCATAATGAATAGGAAGTGACCCGTCTCTTGGAGATCGATTTCCTGCTTTAATCCCATGCCTTAAAGATGGGAGGAGGATCGCCATGATTTTGGGTTCATTTGATACCCATTGAAATCTGCCAATGTAACTGAGCATCAAAACTGCCATCTTGTTTTGTAGTCCAACCTTCTGTTTTTCTCATCAGTATTTTCGTTCAGCTGAAATAAATTCGGAGCAAAATTGAATGCAACATTGAACGTGGACGATCTTGCTCTTGCCCTTCATTGTACCGGAGATTTGTGAGAAATCGGTACCTCATCAAAGTCGAAGTAAAGCAATTTGATTCTGTTGTAAGTTACATTGGGATAATGAAATGGAGTGCAAACGTTTCTTTTCTCCTTTCATTCCATCTTGACATTCTATGAATTTATGTCGAATGAAAGGGGAACAAATAAGGAAAGATCGAGTGCAATAGTTTATCCAGTGGGATTGTGAATTTTAATGTAATACTCCACACAAAGTTCTGATCAGTAATTTAAACAGTCAATTGAATTGGAACCGCAGAAAACTTTTCCAATGAAATGAATCTTTCAGTCTTTTACAACCTTTTGCTGTGTGAATCATACCGCGATCCATCATACAGCGTGATCACCAAGTTGGCAACAATATTAGATCCACCAATTTTCTTTAGCAATCACAACATCTGCACATACCCATCTGCGGTGTGCCCAGTGCCATTTGTTGTATCCAGGCCCCAACACATTTCCTGGTCATGAATTTATGAGCATACTTCCTGATCTATCTGATCAGATTGAGAAACCTTTTCTATCACTTCATCCCCTCCCCTCAGAATTCTAAAGGTATCAATTAAATAAGGCGTTAGACCAAATGATGTTGGATTGGAAGACGGACATTCAGCGCATCGAGTCTGCTCCACCATTCAACGAACTCATGGCTGATCTGATAATCCTCAACTCCATTCTCCAGCATTGCCTCGACAAAGCTTTATCATCTTTCTGGTTAAATATCTGTGTGGCACAGTTTGAAAATACACAACAATTCAGCTTCAACAACAATTTCGGCAAGGAGTTCCATCGATTTACTGGCCCCTGAGCAAAGAAAATGCCGCATAGTCGTGTGCGGCCCGGTGGCAAAGTGGTTAGCGCTGCTGCCTTACAGCGCCAGAGACCCGCGTTCAATTCCTGCTTCAAGTGACTAGCTGTGTGGAGTTTGCATGTTCTCCCTGTGTCTGCGAGGGTTTGCTCCGATTCCCTCCCACAGTCCACAAATGTGCAGTTTAGATGAATTGGCCATACTAAATTGCCTGCAGGTGGGTCGGTGCAGACTTGTTGGGCTGAAGGGCCTGTTTCCACACTAATCTAATTTCTGAACTAACCAGGCAATATCTCATTCTGCTTTCCTCCGACCAGAGGGTGAACCACCAGCCCATAACTACCCTGTCAATGAACATTTATAAATGTTATTATGTGATTATAGAGCTCCCCTCCGTCTTCTTTGTTTCAAAGAGAATAATCCCAGCCTTTCATTCCACGAAGCTCCATTTTCTCCAGTGTTGACAACATGCTCATTAATCTCTGCTGTCCCTGCAGCGTCCTTACATATTTTTACGGCAGGCGGAGACATTTATGCAAAGAAACGGTTGGAATTTCAAGCACAGAGGGGAATTGGAACTTGAAATCAGGCAGCGACTGGAATCAGATTTTCCACACAAGGACGAGATAGAGTAATGAACACTCCGACAAATGAGAATCTAATCATATTTCATTGACATTCAATAACTTTACTGTAAACAAATTACCCCGTGCAGTCGTCCACAGAGCTATTATTTCGGGGGGAAAAAACTTATAGAAACTGGCGACATAAACACTTTGACAACAACATGTTCTTGAGGCATTTTTTGATTATAAACTCAACTCATTGTTCTGTGAATCCTACATCTTTTGCAAGGCACAAATGAGACGTTCATATAACTCTCTCCATTTGCCTAGATGGGTGTAACTTCAATAACAATTAAGGAACTGGACACCGTCTACGACAATGCAGTCACTTGTGTGTACCCTCTTCAACACCTGCAATATTCATTCCCTTCACCGCTAAGGCGCAATTGCAGCAGTGTGCACCAACTATAAGATGCACTGGAGTAAGTCATTCGGGCATTTTTGACAACCTTCAAAGCTCAACAGCTGTACTAACGATAAGGACAAGGTTGGAAGATGCAACGAAACGCCACCATTTTCAACTTACCCTCCAAGGCCCATAGCACCCTGAGGTGGAAAGGAATCAGTGAGAAAATCATTGCTAAAACGGTCTTGATGGGCAAAGTTGCATACTTCAGCCTTCCATCTTTTGTCTTACAATTTTAAGAAAAATGTTGATTTATGCCATGACCAGACTTGTGCTCAGTCCTTTAGCTGTTCCCTAAACTGGTGGTTGCTAAAGTTCTGATATCATCCACAACCTGTGGTCAACAATAGAAAATATCTGAAAATCCTCTCAATCAACTGACTCCCGTCAAGATTAGAGTGGTGTTGGAGAAGCACAGCAGGTCCGGCAGCATCTGAGGAGCAGGAAAAATGGACATTTCAGGCAAAGGTTTCAGGAATGAGACTGGGAGCACATTGGAGGGAGAGAGAAATGAGAAGGGTGTGGGGCTGGGGAGAAGGTAGCTGAGAGTGCTGTAAGTGGATGCGGGTGTGGGGTGAACATGATATGTCAGAGAAGTAGGTGGGGTGGATAGGTGGGAATGAAAATGCACAGGTGGGACAGGTCAGGCAGACGGTGTTGAGCTGGAAGGTGAGAACTGGGGTAAGGTAGGGGGAGGGGAAATGAGGCAACGGGTGAAGTCCAAATTGATGCCATGGGATTGAAGGGTCCCGAGGCAGATGATGAGGCTTTCTTCCTCCAGGTTGTGAGGCAGTGGCAATACAGGAGGCCCAGGACCTGCATGTCCTCGGGAGAGTTCGAGGAGGAGTTGAAATGTTTAGCCAAGGGGCACTGGGGTTGATTCTTGCGGGTATTCTGGAGATATTCTCTGAAGTGTTGTGTGAGAACACATCTCTTCTCTCTAACTTAGAGGAGACCGCATCGGGCGGAACGTATACAAGAACTGGCATGTGTGGAAGTGCAGGAGAAACTTTGATGGACGTGGAAGCCTCCATTGGAGCCTTGGATAGAGGTGAGGAGGTAGATGTGGGTGCAGGTTTTGGAATTCCTGCAGTGACAGGGAAATTTATATTTCCCTCCCCACCCCTATCCACTTTTCAAAAAGACTCTTTCCTCCACGACTACCTAGTCAACTCGACGCCCTCCAAAAACCCACCCTCCCCTCACGGCACCTTACCCTGCCACCACAGGAATTGCAAAACCTGCACCCACATCTTCCCTCTCACATCCTTCCAAGGCTCCAATGAGCCTTCCACATCCATCAAATGTCCGTGTGCACTTCCACACATGTCGTTTATTGCATCTGTTGCTTGGGATGTGGTCTCCTCTACATTGGGGCCAACAGACACATTCTCGGAGAGCGCTTCAGAGAACATTTCCAGGGAACCCGCAACATTCAACTCCAACGCCCCATGACCAAAAACATTAATTACCACGTCCCCCGACTCTCTCAAGGACATGCAGTTCCTGGGTCTCCTCCACCGCCATTCCCTCACCACCAGACGCCAGATCTTCCACCTCGGGACCCTCAACCCCAGGGCATCAACGTGGTCTTCACCAGTTTCCTCATCTCTCCACGGTCACCTTATCCAAGTTGCAACTTTCTAACTTGCCACCATCCTACTGACCTGTCCCACTTGTCTATCTTCCTTTCCACCTATCCACTCCACCTTCTTCTCCGACCTATCACCTTTAACCCCATCTCTATCCACCTCTTGCACTCTCAGCTAAATCCTTCCCAGACCCAGTCCTCCCGTTTATCGCTCCACCCACGAGGCTCCCACCTTTTTTCCTGATGAAGGGCGTTTGCCGAAACGTTAGTTTTTTCTGCAACTCGGATGCTGCCTGACCTGCTGTGCTTCTTCAGCACCACTCTATTCTTGATTCTGATTTCCAGCACCTGCAGTACGCACTTCCGTCCATCTGATTCCCCTGTCCATTGATCTTGAATAGGCCGTTGCTGAAGTTCCAGCATCATTTCCCTGCTCTTATATTCCCACCTGCTATCAAGAACAGAAAGTATTTCCAACCCATCGAGATCACATGATACCTTGTCCAATCACCTTCAAACATTCGTGAATGTCTACTCCAATTTCTCTTTTATTACTTTAAACCACTCAGTATTCACACTTTACTCATTGTGCGTCCTCAAATTCATTATCACCCACTTCACTGGATTGAATTCCTTTCAGCACATTTTCTTGCCAATTGTTTCCCTGCAGTCTATGGCTTTCTTCCTAATGGTTAACGACATGACTAATTGTTACCTGCTTTGCAAACAGCTAAATGATGGCCACGACAAATAATTAAAAATCGTTGACCTATATGAGTAAACAATAGAACTCATAGAAGCCATGGTTCATAAGCTTGCAGAGGACAGCAGAATTGGAGACTGTAAAGAAGGTGATCTAAGATTCCAGAAGGATCTTAATCCATTGCGTCTTTGGGTTGAAAAATGTCACATGAAGTTCAATCTGGATAAATGGAAGGTATTGCATTTTGCTACATCAAATAAGAGTAGGGCTTATACAATTAATGATCGGGCGTCGTAACGTGATATGGAACACACAGGCCAGGAATGCAAGTACATAATTAATTTTAGTTTGCTTCATATATAGACAGAATGGTTAAAAAATGTCATCTCGCCTTCGTTGCTCAGTCCTTTGAGCGTAGGGGTTGGTACGTTATGTTGAAGTAGAATAGGACATTGGGTGATGCGTCTTCTGGAAAACTGTGTCCAGTTCTTGCCGCCCAGTAAAAGCAAGGAAATTATTCAGCTGGAGTAGGTTTAGAACAGGTATACCTGCGTATGGCTAGTGGGGAAGGTTTGAGTTATAACGAAAGGCTGGATAGGCTGAGAATATTTTCTCTCTAGCACTGGAGGTTGAATGGCGACGTGATAGAAATGTAAAAATTATTGAGAGTTCGGCTCGAGTTAACTGTAACTGTCTTTTCTCCAAGGAGGGGGGACTTCAATACGAGAGGGAAAATGTTTAAATTGAAATGAGGGATTTAAAATTAGACATGAGAGGCTTTTTTAACAGAGGATGGTTTAAGTGTGCAATTCACTTCCTGAGGCAGTGATGAATGAAAGTACATTTGCAATATTTACAGGCTATTTGGATCGATAAATGAATTGGAAAGTATCAGTGGGATTAACAAAAGCTATTCATTCATGCCTAGTACATAATTTATTGCCCAGAGGGAAGATCAGAATCAACCACGATATTATGGATCTGGAGTCACATACCAGCCAGACACAGACGACAAGCAACATGAATTCGACTGGGACAACACTATCATTATAGGGCAAGCCAAACAGAGAACAGCCAGGGAATTCCTAGAGGCATGGCACTCATCCACAGACTCTATCAACAAACACATCGACCTGGACCCAATATACCGGCCACTCCAGCGGACAGCTCGAACTGACAACCGGAAGCAGCAGAGACAGGCCACTACAAATGCCGGAGGAAACAGCACAGAAGCGCTTCACAGGAGGCTCCCAAGCACTGAGGATGTCACCTAGACAGAGGACGAAACGTTTGCAAGACAAATTCCCAGGTCGGCGAACAAAACCACAACAACGAGCACCCGAGCTACAAATCTTCTCCCAAACTTTGAGTTTCCTTCCCTATGAGGCATTAGTGAATCAGATCTACAACAACTGATTCAACATCATCATTAGACTCCAGGAATTTATTGAAATAAAATTCCAGCATCTGCCTTGCCAGGGTTTGAACCCGTGTCCACAGAATCATATCTGTACATTCATATTAACAATGCAGTAATAATATCACAAAGGCATTGTTAACCCTCAGCAGTTGCAAGAGCCATCAGATGCGACTCGTCTCGTTTGGCATTATGTTCAGTATGAGCTGGTAGGACAGAAAGGCCTGTTTTCATGCTGTGTGAGTCTATGACTTTGACGCTATGAAACTGGCAGCTGGTTGGGATTAACAGCAGCATTGACAGTTTAATTGATCTCCTTCTGGGATATGTAATCTTGTTGGTTACTGTGGAGGTTCTTCTGCTCATTGAGCCCTTCCCACACACGGGACTGTTGAATAGCCTGTCCCCAGTTTGACTGAGTAGTTGAGATTCCACTTCAGCAGGTAATTGAATCCGGCATTGCGCTGGTTTCTCTGTGATATCGTTGTCTTTGTATCTACCCAGGATGAACGATTGGTTCAAATCATGTCCATGCAGACGCAAGTACCGTTGTCCATGTTGTGAATGTGTTTTTATTCTTCCTGATATATCCACAGGGTGTGGATGTCGCTGGTCAGGATAGCATTTGTTGTTCTTCCTGATTCGCTGCTGCCTCTCTGCACAAAAGATATGGATTCGATCCCAGTGTCGTGTGACTGTGTTCAGTTTGCACATTCTCTTCTTGCTTGTGTGAGTTTCCTCCCACAGTCTGAAGGTGTGTAGGTTACTGGGATCAGTCATGGGAAATGAAGGGACTGAACAGGTATGGAGTGTGGGTCTGAAAAGGATGTGCTTCAGAGGGATAGTGTCCCACACGGTCGTCATTCTCGGATTAAGGGTCAGCTATTTGCTTCAGGTCCTGGAGACACAAGTAGGCAGGATTGGGTAAAGATGGTAGCATCCCCTATATAAGTGACATGCATGAATGGGATTGCAAGAAATTAAAGTCATGTTCTCTGTTCCTGAGGTCAGGCTTCCATTCCAGGTTTTATTCATCAAACTTTAACATTACCAGTTCCGTGTGTGAGTCCCCAGGGATGAGGAGTTTATTTTTTACCACAACACCACCTTCTCCTGGTTGCAGTATTTATTGGGAACAAGAAGCTGATTCTGAGCTGATGCGAACAAAAGCAGATGCCAATGTCAAAACCACTGATCCAAATAGGAAAATGAAATTTCGAACCTTGCCACCCTAAAGTTAAAGTCTCCACACTCTTTGGATGCGCCAATCGGCTGTCTCAGCAACATGTGCTGTTTATAGTCATAATATTATAAATGGGGGCAAGTATTCCCTTCCGCCCCGCTTTTGAGCAGGAGCTGTCCCAACCTCGGAAATACATGCGCCTCTCTCCTGTCATTCCATCCCAGTTTCCAATCGGATCTTCGTGCATGCTTCATACAGTTTCTCTGATTCCGGTTCTGGAACTAGGATTATGTGTGATTTCATGCAGCAATTGGTCCTGCCTTCTGTGGGCAAAGTGATGAAGTAGCCGAAGTTCATATATAATGATATTGAAGCATACGTTTCAACAATATTCTGCAATCTCCCAAGAGTTTGGAGAGTTTCATTAATCCCATTCTCCTGTACGCTCATTCATGGAATCTCCACAGTCTCTGGGGACGCTAAAGTTAAAGATTCGGTTCATTCTGCTTTCCCACATGCCTGTCGCTATGTCCTGATATTGTACATTCTTCCTGACATTTCCTCTGCTACCATACAGGTTGCAGTTTGCAAGCGTGCTATGTGGAATGCTGTAACCGTTTAGTAGTTCGAATTTTATGTTGCGATTGCAGCGACCTCGGCTAGAATCCACATCATGGCAGTCAGTTCTCTCAAAGTTTTACTTTTGGTGAAACACGGTCAGAAATTAATCGTTTTTACAAGATAATATTCTCCGAGGTGATGATCGGTTTTCCATCGAATTTTGTTCTCTGATATTTCTACGTTTCATGTATCAGGATTTTAACCCAAAAGTTCTCGAAGATGTCTCTCCCTCGCACTCTCCCTAACTCTCTTTTCCGTCTCGCGTCCCATTTGACTGAGGCATTGCACAATCTAACATACACTTTCACGTTGATCCCATCCAGTCTGTGCCGTTGCATTCACTGTTGCCCCAATCTCTTCATTGGCACCTTCAAATCATTCGATCTGTTTGGATACCTTGGCTGTGAGATCAATTCACTTTTAGCAGCTTTTACTGACATGGACAAGAGATTATTGGAGTGTGAGGCTCAATAAAAGGGCATAAGGAATAATTGGGGAAAAGAGACTCTATTGGAAAAGATCCCCCGTGAGGGATTTCTGCGATAGCCTAGTGGTATTATCGCTGGATTGTTAACACATCAAAGCCAGGTAATATTCTGGGGAGAAGGGTTGGATTCTCACCACGCCACGAAAATGATAGTTTGTGAATGCAATAAATGCCTAGAATTAAAATACGTTGTATGAAAAACCCATGTGTTTCACTGACGTCCTTGAGGGAAGGAAACTACCGTCCTTATCTGGTCTGGCGTCCACGTGACTCCAAACTGGTAGGCAATAAATGCTGCAGCGCCACCCCCGATGCTGTTACAGAATAGAAATATGTTCATTCGGCTCATTGCTAGAATTGTCCAGGGATGGGTCGCACTGGGAGAGTTGCAGGAGAGATTCACTCGGATAGTGTCGTAACTGAAATTGTGCATTGAAAAATACCTTGATTGTTTGCTAAGTCTCCGATCTGTTAGAATGACCATGTGAGCTTCACTTCTTTCATATGTAAAGTGCAAAGCTTTTTTATTTTAAAGTTTCATTCTCAGGTGATGTTTAACAACTGGTGTCTGCCCCCCTGTGCTGCTGTCTGTTCCATAATATTTAGACTGATTCTAATTTATAAAAATGAGTTACCAGAGACTTACATGGAGTCATGCAGTTTTTGAGCAACGTACAATGTAACTCTGTACGTACAAATTCACCCCACAGACGTGTGTGTGTGTGTGTGTGTGTGTGTGTGCGCGCGCACGCACGCGTGCGCACTCGTGTAGGAGGGTCTTTGTTTGTAGATAGGGCAATAGGATCACCTGTACTGTGACATGAACCCAATGACCATGGGTACCAGTCTGCGGGGGCACTTTTAGCTGCTGCCTGTTCCAAAGACCGCCTTGTAGGGTTGTCACCCGAAGATCCGAGTTCGAATGTCCTGGATCACTGAAGTGCTCTCCAACTGGGAAGGTGACACCTGTCTGTTGATTGATGTGCAGCGCCGATTCCGTTGTTGTAGCCTCTGCTCAGCTTCACCAATGTACCATGTCTTAAGGCATTCTTGCCTGTAGAGTGTTGGTATTTGTTTAGATGAGCGTCAGTCTAAACATTATGCCATGGACGCAGCACACAGGGACTAGCACCTTCAACATCTTATCTGTGCTGACACTAATTGGTAAAGCCCACCTGAGAATGTAACTGTGAAAAGAAAGTTTTTCGATTTACATAAGAAAGAAATGAACCTAACATAGTCATTCTAACAAATGGAAGACTTAACAAGCAATCAAGGTATTTTTCCAATGTATAATTTCAGTGACATTACACTGTAACCGTTCGCTATACATTCTGTACCTTACCACTGTGTACTCCACAACCACCTGATGAAGGAGCAGCTCTCCAAACGCTATTGCTTCCATTAAACTTGTTGGACTATGACCTGGTGTTGTGCGATTTTTAAGTTTGTATTAGAATGCGGATCTCACAATTAAAATAGAGACGAAGAAGCATTTATTCTCTCAGACAGTTCCGTATCAGTGGACTTTCTTGGAGCAGAAGGCTGTTGAGGAAGTGTCATTAGGTGTAATGAGGCTGAGATCGGTAGATCTTCAAACAGCAAAGACATCAAGCATTATGGCAAAAGGCAAGAAAGTGCAGTTCAAGGTTAACAGATCAGATATGAAACCATTCAATAGTGGAACAGACTTGGTGGTCTGAATGGTGAGTATTTGTTCCTAAAATTGTTGGCCTTAATATGAAGCTGCAAAACAGACCTGAGTAAAACGTGCCAAATTTTAAAAAAGCGTGGTCCCCCAGAGCACTGAACCGAGGTGAAATGTACAAAGAACAGCACACAAAGGGCAGACAATATTGGGTAATTGATCCGAAGTGATCAGTATACCAAGTTAAACAGGAAAACCGATATTCAGTATCTACATTGAACCTGGCTCCACGAGGCATGTAGTTAACTTTCACAAACCACTATTCCCCTTCCGTTTTCCTGACGCCCCCTCCGTTCTTGTTTTAAACTGATTGAACGTCAGGCAATTGCCAATGACATTGCTGATTTGGAACTGTAGCATATAGAACATAGAACATGAGAGTGCAGTACAGGCCCTTCGGCCATCGATGTTGCGCAGCCATGTCATACTGATCTGAAGCCCTTCCCATTACAAAATTCCATGTACGTCCATATGCCTCTCCAATGACGACTTAAATGCACTTAATCTTGGCGAATCAACCACCGTTACAGGCAAAGCATTTCATGTCCTAACTACTCTCTGAGTAAAGAAACTACCTCTGACATCTGTCTTATACCTTTCTCCCCTCACTTTAAAGTTGTGACCCTCGTGTTTGCCGTCCCCAAACTTGGAAAAAAACTCTCCCTGTCCACCCTATCTAAACCTCTGATTATCTTGTATGTCTCTATTAAGTCACCTCTCAGTCATCTCTCCAACGAGGACAGCCTCAAGGCCCTCAGTCTTCCCTCATAATACATTCCTTCCATACCAGGCAACAGGCTAGAAAATCCCCTCTGCACTCTTTCCAAAGCGACAACATCCTTCTTATAATGCGGAACCAGAACTGTTGACAATACTTCAAATGTGGCCGTACCAGATCTTTGTACAGCTGCAGCATAACCTTCTGATTCCAGAACTCAATCCCTCTATTAGTAAAGGCCAAAACACTGTTTTCCTTCTTAACAACCCTGTCAATCTGAGTGGCAACTTTCAGGGATGTGTGTACATGGACACCGAGATCTCTCTGCTCATCTGCACTCCCAAGAATCTTACCATTAGCCCAGTACTTTGCATTCCGATTACTCCGTCCAAAGTGTATCACCTCACACTTGTCCACATTAAACTCAATTTGCCACCTCTCAGCCCAGCTCTGCATCCTATCTATGTCTCTCTGCAACCTACTACATCCTTCGTCACGATCCACAACTCCACCAACCATAGTGTTGCCCGCAAATTTACTAACCCAACCTTCTAAGCCCTCATCCAGGTCATTTATAAAAATGACGAATAGCCCTGGACCCAACATCGACCCTTGCGGAATGCCGCTAGTAACTGGACACCAAGATGAACATGTTGCATCAACTACAACACTCTGTTTTCTTTGAGTGAGCCAATTACTGATTCAAACTGCTATGTCTCCCACAATCCCATTCCTCCACATTTTGTATAATAGCCTACTGTGGGAATCTTATCGAACACCTTGCTGAAATCCATATACAGAACATCAACCTGCTTACTCTCATCTACCTGTTTGGTCACTTTGTCAAAAAACTCATAAGATTCGTTAGGCACGACCTTTACAAAACCATGCTGACTGTCCCTGACCAGATTATTCTTTTCTAGATGATTATAAATCCTATCTCTTATAATCTTTTCCAACGCTTTACCAACAACTGAAGTGAGACTCACTGGTCTGTAATTACCAGGGTTGTCTCTAAAACCCTTCTTGAACAAGGGAACCACATTTGCAATCCACCAGTCCTATTCCTGTAGATAATGATGATTTCTGGATCAATGGCACTGCCTCGGCAATCTCTTCCTTTGCTTCCCAGAGGATTCTAGGATAGATCCCATCTGGCCCAGAGGACTTGTCAATTTTTACACTCTACAGTATTTCTAATACCTCTTCCCTGTGAACCTCAATCTCTTCGAGTCGAGATGCAAGTATCTCTGTATCTTCCTCGCCAACATTTTCATTTTATATAGTGAACACTGTGGAAAAATATTTATTTAGTGTTTCCCATGTCTCCTCTGACTCCACACACAACTTTCCACTATTATTCTTGATTGGCCCTAATATAACTCTCGTCATTCTTTTCTTCCTGACATACCAATGGAAAGCCTTCGGGTAACCCTGATCCTATCCGCCAACAACTTCTAATGTATCCTCCTGGCTCTCATGTCTCCTCCTGGCTCTTCTGAGCTCTCTTATTAGGTCATGCAGGGAAACGATTCCTTCTGATGCACAACATCATTCTGCTTCAAAATATCAGGCAGTATTTCATGTTGATTACTGTAAACGTTAACCTTTAACAAGTCATGACAGTGAAATCACTGAATCCTCATCACTATACTACCAGGGAAGATTTCTGTTAAAATCACCCTGGACACCAAGAAATTCGCCATTCTATTCTCCCATCCTTCTGTGCGTGATCCCCTCGGCCCAATTCCGGTCTTGTTGGTTGGTTTACAATACTGAGGCTATCCAATCATCTTTGCCTTTCAGTTTCTAAAGGATGAGACCTTCTCTCTGAGCTGGCAATGTGCTTGCTCAGTGGTGATAAAACTGTCCTTGTAAACTAGAAAAGTGCTTGAAATAGGCGATTCCTGTTTTTCATTCCAAGAACTTGAGGCAAACCGTTTGGCAGGACAGGAAATAGCGGGCGTGAGCAGTGATCAAGTTTGGCAGCAAGAACGAGGTGAGGCAGTATAAACTACAGAGTAATGGGGAAACAATGGGCAAAGAACACTGGGACGGGAGGGGCTGAATGCTTCCTTTCTTTGCTGTAACCAGACATTGGTGTTGATCTCTGAAACGGGACAACATCAGACCAGTCGATGAAATCTTACTTTCTCCTTGTTTTCTCCCGAGGCCTGTGTCACACTTGGGGAAATGTGTCTGCGTGCTTCAGTCTATGGGTAAAAATGGGGTCCAGTTCCCATCTCAATCTTTAATCCCACTTATTGCGTTTTACGAGATTAAAACGTACCAGAGACATTAGTATTCAGGTGAAACGTCAGAGTTTACAAGGTTACAGACCAAGTGCTGGGAAATGAGATGAAGGGACCCAGATCTGTGCTGTAAACACTCGATAATTCAATCGTTTTTGAGGGGAAACATATCTGCAGTGACATAATTCCAAAAACTGAGTTATGAAGAAACGGTGCAACTGCTTCTGCCCTCATCCCTGGTGGTCTAGTGGTTAGTATTCAGCGCTTTAACTGAGTGCCCTGGGTTTCATGACCGTTCAGGAAATCAGGACTTCTTGTTCCTGATGCAGAGAGCGCAGCTCTACCAGGAATCTGTTCCATGCCTTAGATCAGTCAATACCCCAGCTCATCAAAGAAGGGAAAAGTGCCTTCCCTCTCTCTGCATAGTCAGACAGTTAATCCTTCATTCTCCTCTGATTCCACTTTCCAAAGAATTTCAAAATAATGTCAAAACTGAGTCTCAGCTATTTTTTTTCTGTGCTTTTCATCCATCGGAGCTGCAGCGACTAAGTGCTTTGGTTTCTGAAAACGAAACGTACCCATGAGCAATGTATTGGGATATTCCAGGATTGCCTTCTCTGACAACAGTGGGACATGACTGGTGTTGTCTATGATATGGAAGTGCCAGTGTTTGAGTTGAGTAGACAAAGTTAAAAATTACACAATATCAGGGCAGAGTCCAGCAGGTTTATTTGGAAGCACTAGCTTTAGGAGAGCCGCTCCTTCATCAAGTGGGTGTTTTTCTGCAGAAACTTGGTGTGTGTGTCAATATGCGCGAAGTTTTGGAAGATCATTTGGACTTTAACCGATCCGTTCGTGGTGTCGACGGTACCCATGACTTGGAGGTGTTGGTGTTGGACTGGGGTGGATACATTTAATAATCACACAAAGCCATTTTAGATTCCAACAGTTGACAAACACCTGATGACGAAGCAGTGCATGGAACACTGGTGCTTCCAAATAACTCTGTTCGATACAATCTGGTGCTGTGTGATTTTTACTCTGATAGCTCTTGGTAATGTTTAACTGATCGAAGACAGTGAAAGAACTTTCATTCGTGGATATGAAAATTTCAAATATTATCCACAACAGCATAACAAAAGTGATTAGGTTGGATTTGTGATGAATCTCCACAATGCGCTTGTGCAAAGTAAAAGTCGAACTTACAACTGCCTGATCCGGAGCCAGCTCTTCGAATGGTTGCACCAATGGCCAGATGCACAGCCGAGATTTTACACGCTGCAGAGCTCTGGTGTTAACAAGGACATGAGCAATAACAGTAACAGTCACAAGGTGAACAAAGAGCAAAGATAATCACCATCATGATTCACTTCAATTTGGCCTCAAAACAACGAGCATTCACAATCTGATCAGCCAATCAATGAGGTCACTGCCGATCTTAGAAATTGCAACTGACTTTGATGCGTTTTCACCATAATTTGAGGTAAACTCCAGCCTAATCATAACATCGCATATTCCCATTAATTTTTATATTTAGATATCGTTAATGACCTGTCCGAATTTGCAGGAAATGAGTGAAAACGTCCTTCCGATGATGTAATCCAGCGCAGAGTCGGCCAGAAATGAAAAGACAAAGACATGAAGCATCACTCCCATTTCTCTCTGTACCAATGCGTTTTCCTGAGTTGAATATTTGCAGGACTTGTCTTTACTATCTAAAGAATTAATTATTTTCCCGGGAAAGATTCTTCATAAATCAATTAACATATGAGGTGTCGAAACATATTTTACTTTAGATTAAAATAGTTGAATATCCTTTCCCCCAGCCTAATATCCCAATGCTCCCTCCTCTTCCATGTAAATACAAGCTTCTCCAGGTGATGTTGGAGCTCCCAACATGACGTTACAATGCTCCTTGCTGCTCCATGTCAATAGAAGCTGCTTTACTTGAAGTTGGACCTCCCAGTTTGATGTCCCAATGCTCCCTGTTCCATGTCATTACAAGTGGTGCAGTTGAGTTTAGACCTACCACTCTGATGTCCCAATGCTCCCAGCTGTTACATGTCACTAAAAGCTGGTCCTTGTGTGGTTGGAGCTCCCAGTCTGATGTCCCAATGCTCCTTGCTCCATGTTAGTAGAAGTGGTGCAGCTCAGGCTAGACCTACCACTCTGATGTCCCAATGCTCCCAGCTGCTATATGTCATTAAACGCTGATCCTTGTGAGGTTGGAGCTCCCAGTCTGATGTCCCAATGTTCCCTCCTCCATATCAATAGAAGCAGTCTAGTTGAGGTTGGATGTATCACTCTGATGTCCCAATGCTCCCTGCTGCTACATGTCATTAAAAGCTGCTCCAGGTGAGAGTGGAACTCCCAGACGGATCTCGCAAAGCTCCTTGCTCCATGTCAACTGAAGCTGCTCGAAATATGGTTAGATCTTGCATTCGGATGTTCCAATGCTCCCTGCTGCTCCATGTCAACTGAAGCTGCTCCAGGAGTGGTTGGAACTCCCAGACTGATGTCACAACGCTCTCTGGTCCACGTCAAAAGACGCTGCTCCAAATGAAGTGGGAGATCCCATCCCTGGCAGCTCACATACTTCTATACCATCATAGAAATACTGCCCACTGAACATCCCCACCACTGGACCAATGGTGGAATAACCACATCATGAGAACCGAATATTATTTTTAGTCACCACCAAATCATTATTTCCAAAAGTCATTCTTTCTTAAACCTTATTTCGCATGTGCATACTGCAGTCCATCCGAAGTAAGATAATGGTGCTAATTGATGTATGCTTAATAAAAATTACATCCTATTTTTCATGTTGATTAACTGCGAGTTAACAAGAAAAATGTTTGTATTCAAAACACACTTTTATTCCAGGTGAGAGAATGTAGTTTGCATTATTTAAAATGAACTTGTTCACTGCGTAAAATGATCAAAAAGATTTCAATTTCAAAACAACATTGGTAACGTTGTCATCCATCTTGAAATGTGGTGTCTTCTTCTTTCAACCAGACGGGTATTATATCAAAAAGTCTATTACTGATATGCGTATAGACACTTTAAATCGCAAGGATTGTGAAGGTTTGTAACTCAGGTTGAGGTTTAAGGTGTAGGTTTGCTCGCTGAGCTGTAGGTATGATATCCAGACGTTTCATGACCTGGCTAGGTAACACCATCAGTGGCGACCTCCATGTGAAGGGAAGCTGTTGTCTCTTGCTTTCTATTTATATCTTTCTCCTGGATGGGGTTCCTGCGGTTTGTGGTGATGTCATTTCCGGTTTGTTTTCTGCGGGGTTGATAGATGGCATGTAGATCTATGTGCTTGTTTATGGCGTTGTGGTTGGAGTGCCAGGCCTTTGGGAATTTTCTGGCATGTCTTTGCTTAGACTGTCCCAGGATCAAGGTGTTTCCCAAGTCGAATCGGACTACCAAGAATCCATAAGCCAGGAGGCCCCCCTCAGACCCATAGTCTCATTACCCGGAACACCAACTTACATACGGGCCAAAGGACTACACGCAAGACTGAATGCCTCATAGAAGAGTCACAGCACTCCATCCACTCCACCCAGGAGTTCCGAAAAATCATCAAAAACACCAAAATAGAGGAAGAAGAAGCAACGATCTCATTCGACATAACAGCACTGTTCACCTTCATCAACATCGACCTGGCAAAGGAAACATTTACCACACTTTTAGAAGAGACCATCACAGACGCACCAACAACCATCAATCACATAACCAACGAAAACATCATGAAGCTAGTGGACCTGTGCCTCACCACCCACTTCACTTTCAACAACATATCTACAAACAAACCAACAGCACACCCATGAGATCTCCGCTATCAGGATTCATAGCAGAGGCGGTTATGCAAAGTCTAGAACAAACAGCCCTACCAACAATCAAACCAAAAATCTGGGTCCGCTACGTAGATGACACCTTTGTCATCACAAAACAAAACAAGATAGAAGAGACATTTGACATCATCAACAACACCTTCACAGGCATAAAGTTCACCAAGGAGGAAGAAACCGACAACAAACTCGCATTCCTGAACGTCACAGGAGAAAGAAAGGACAACGGAGAACTACAAACCTATGTATACAGAAAACCAACAAACACTGACCAAATACTTAACTACACCAGCAACCATCCCAACACACACAAACGAAGCTGTATCAGAACACTATTCCAACGAGCCACCACACACTGCAGCACAGACGAACTTCGGAAAACAGAGGAGAACCACCAATTCAACGTATTCGAGAAGAACAGATACTCAAAAATGCAGTTCGCTGATTCCTCAAGAACAAACCACGACAAGCAGACCAAACACAGCCAGAACCCCTAACCACCTTACCATACATCGAAGAAGTTTCAGAAATTACAGCCAGACTATTCAGACCCCTCGGAATCCTAGTAGTACACAAACCCACCAACACTCTCAAACAAAAACCAACTTAAAAGACCCAGTACAACCCAAGGACAAAACCAACGTCATCTACAAAGTTCCATGCAATGACTGCCACCAACACTATGTAAGACAAACAGGAAGAAAGTTAGCCACCAGGATATACGAACACCAGCTAGCCACAAAAAGCCACAACCTTCTCTCCTTCGTAGCCCTACATACGGGTTAAAAATACCACTATTTCGACTGGGACAACACATCTATCCTGGAACAGGCTAAGCAAAGACATGCCAGAGAATTCCTAGAGGCCTGGCACGTCAACCACAATGCCATAAACAAACACTTAGATCTAGATGCCATCTATCAACCCCTCAGAAAACGAACAGGAAATGACATCACCACAAACCCCAGGAACCCCATCGAGGAGAAAAATATAAATAGAAAGCAGGAGACAACAGCTTTGCTTCAATTGGAGGTCGCCACTGATGATGATGTTACCTAGCCAAGTAATGAAACGTCTGGATATCAAAGTTACAGCTTAGTGAGCAACCCTACACCCTATATTTTAAATCATTTTTCATGTTTATGTTGCATGAATCTGCGGTTATTGATCCACACTTTAGTTTCACTCCCTATAGGTAACATGCTGATTTCTCCAGTTGTTCATGGTTCAATGTGATGCATCCAGTGTGTGCATAACGAGAAGGAGCTTGCTTCCCACATCTTGTGTTTATCTGTGCCTTATGTCCAGCATTCATCAATGGCGAGAGCATGGAGCGAGGGCGAGACCAATGTCTAAGTCTCTCCGTGCGCATGCACGGCACCCACAGCGGCAAT